>NW_025814831.1:3017500-3182500 GCF_022079265.1 Lynx rufus
CTCTCCAGCCTCGACGTGCAACACTTGCTGAGAACGGCCTCCCTGCACCTGCGGGGAAGCAGCGTCTTCACAGGTGGGCACTGGGGGCGGGTGGGGGGTGAGGAGAGGCCTCTGCTCTGCCCATGCCTGGGGAGGGATTGACGCAGGGCCACGGTCACAGCATCAGGACAGGGACACAGCAGGTGTACAGGGCAAGGGCAGGGGGACGGAAGAGATGGGACCAGGCCAGGCAGTGCGGGAAGCGGGGGTGGGTCGGCAAGCAGACCCAGAGCCCACGGGTGCCCAGAGAGCACAGCAGCTAGGAGAAGCTTCCACGCCCGCCTCCTCCCTGCCTTCTGGCTCCGAGGTCGCCTGGGCCCCCGGCACGTGGTGACCGACGCCCCCTGCGCCCCCAGCTCTGCATCTGCACCGGCAGAAGAAGAGGTTCCCCACCCAGCACCAGCGCCTGAGCCTGGGCTGCCCCGTGCTGGATGGCCTTCTCCGCGGCGGCCTGCCCCTGGACGGTGTCACCGAGCTGGCCGGTCACAGCTCCGCCGGGAAGACCCAGCTGGCCCTGCAGCTCTGCCTGACCGTGCAGTTCCCTCCGCGTCACGGAGGCCTGGAGGCCGGTGAGTGGCTGTCCCCTCAGGCGGGCGGGGGCAGAGTTGGGGGAGGCGGGGGTCCCGGCCGTGCCCAGGTCTCACTCACCGAGTCGGGGCCCAACGCCACCTCCAGGGCCATCTTCCCGGGTCCCCGTCTCTCTCCGCATGCGCCATGGATTCCACCCGAGGGAGAGGGCAGGTCTGAGGGCCATGGGCCCTGTAGCCTGCCCTCCGTAGGAAGTGGCCCCTGCTCCCTCGAGGACCCGGGGACAGTCTCCGTCTGGGCACAAAGTCCCCCTTAGGCACTTCTGCGCGCTCTCCCGCCGCCAGCCTGCAAACCACGTGGTCCATGGGGCTGGAAACCTCGGGCAAACATTTTCCTCTTTTTCCCTTTTGGGGACGGGGCAGACAGGATCACCGAGGACAGCGGGGGCGGCCGGCCCCTGACGCGGTTTTGCGTCTGTCAAGTCTGCACAGGGCGTGCGATGGAGGGATTTTTCCGGGCTGCCCGTGCGGGTCTCTGAGCGTTAAAAACTTCGATCGTTCTTACTAAATGTGGTGCCAGAGCGGACGGGTCGCACCTCGGTAGCTCCTCGGTAAACGCTGCACGGTTCCTCCCGAGCTCATCTGCTCGCCCGGCTTCCCGGACAGGCTGGGCCACGCAGTGGGCGGGGCATGCGGCCGGGGCCAGACCTCGCGGCCCGGTGACACACGCACGCCACTGGGACCCATGCGGGGCGCTGGCAGCAGGGGCCTCACTCGGGGACCTCTCCTGCTTCCCCTATGTCCCGAGAGCCGAGGACTGGGGTCGGTGCCGCTCCCGTGAGCCCGGCCGTGGGCGGGGGCCTCTGGACCGCGCATGGGGGTTGCTCACCCGTGGCGGGCCTCTGTGTCACCCCTGCCCCTGCACCTCCGGGCGAGGGTGCAGGTGCCCGGTGCCGGGTGGACGGACTTGGCCTTGGAAGCCGGTCAGCGGACGTTTCCTGTGGCGAAATGTCTCTTTGGAGCCTTTGCCCCGGTTCGCGGTTGGGTCGCCTTCTGTGGCCGGCTTGTAGGATCCTCGTGTGATCCGGACGCGAGCCTCTCCCCAGACACGGAATTCACCGTGTTTTCTGCAGGGGTCTCCTCGTTTTCTTGTGGCTTATCCTGTGATCGAGTCCAGTTTCTCTCTCTGCCTTTTCTCACTTGTGCGGTCTGTGCCACATCGGAGACCCCCTCGCCCAACCCAGAGTCCCGAACACCCACCCGCGTGCTCTCCGGAGTTTGAAAGCGTCGGCTCTGGCGTTCGATGGGCGGATGGAGTCCGTGCCGGGGGTGAGGGAGGGCCTGGTCCCCGCGTCCCCGCACCATTCACGGGGAAGACTTCTTTCTCTCACCGGACTGTCCCGGGACCTTCGTTGAAAATCAGTTGCCACAGACGTTAGGGTTCGTTTGTGACGGTCCCCAGTTCTTCCCAGCAGACCTGGGGTACACTGGCACAGGGGAGCCAGGGCGTCACCCCAGGGTGTTCAGGTCACAGCAGCCCAGGATCACAGGAGCAGCCTCGAAAGGAGAATCTGGGAATCTGGGAATCTGGGAAGCATGCTCCGGCAGAGCCTCTGAGGGGAATCCAAGAGCGTGTGCAGGCAGGGCATTTCCGGAAGCCCGCGGGCCCTGATGATCCCACTGGCTTCCACTCGAGACAGGCTGGGGCGGACCCGCGGGGTGGCGTCCTGGTGGCGTCCTGACAGCAAGGGGGCGGCAAGGGAGACCAGCTCCCGTGCGGGGAAGCCACAGGGGGGCGGGCTGACCACCCCCCCCCCCCGCCCCGTGCCGCCCCAGGGGCCGTGTACGTCTGCACCGAAGACGTCTTCCCGGACGTGCGTCTGCAGCAGCTCATTGCGGGGCAGCGGCATCTGCGGACGGACGTTCCGGGAGAGGTGATCGACAAGATGAAGTTTGGCCACCAGATCTTCATCGAGCACGTGGCCGACGTGGTGAGCGTCCTCCCTCTCTGGCCCCGAGTTCTGTGGGGAAGGTGGTCAGGTGGGCCAGTGGACAGAGCCGCACACACGACACCCACACCGGGCCACCACCAGCACCAGGCAGCCGGTGAGCCGCCACAGGATTCGTGACCTGAAATTCAGGCTGAACCGGTCGCCCCGCCCACGGGGAGTTGCGGAGGGAGGCCCCACACGGAGGCCCCACACGCCACCCACCGTCCCGTCCCCCACGGGGTGTGCCCCTCAGTCCCCTCAGTAGCAGAGAGCACCTCCCTTGCCTCCTGGCCACCCGGCCACCCTGCGGTGACCATTCACTGCCCAGAGGACAGGCCGGCTGTCCCGGCGAGAGCAGTCTGTCGGGTTTGACTTCTACCCCTGACGGAGCAGAAAGCGCATCAGGGCACAGGAGGTCCCCACCTGGCTGCTCCGAGGGGGGGCGGGGGACACGTATCCGGAAGCATCAGCAGCATCCCTCCCTGCAGATGGGCAGCCGTGGGGCAGGAAGCCCCAGGGAGAGGGCTAGGAGCACAGTGGTCCTGGCAGGCAGGGGAAGCGGCCCTGTGACCTGGTCCATGCTCAACTCCGATCATTGTTTGAGGGAGGGACAAGCAATGAGTGGAAAGGGTTCAAAAGCTGAGAATAAACCGTATAGCGGGAGAAAAAAAAAAAAGTTAAGAAAGCCTCTCTGCATGGGGCTGGGGGGAGCCTCTCCTTGCAGCCCGGCTTCCCGAGTGCACCCCCGCACCCGCTGGGCAGGGTTCCCGGGGGACCTTCCCGCACTTAAGAGTTGCTATAAAAATTGCAAGTAAAGGGTAAGGCATATAAACTTTTAATCTTAAAAAAATTTACACTAGAACATATCACACGCAGCTTCGGGAAGTAACACGGTAAGATTGGGCACCCGGCCCAGGCAGCCAATGCCTCTTCCTTGCACTTTCGGGACACGGGTGTCCCGGAACCGCGGCCCAGGAGGGAGGCTGCGCCCACCCCGTCACCCTGGAGGGGCCGAGCGTGGCCATGGCTTTGCGAGCGACGCGTCCTGGTGAGCGGTGTGGCTGTTAGTAGGACAGTGTGCTGGTGGCACGGGGACACAGAAGACGAGGTTAGTGCTGCAGGCTCTCAGCTCCAGGGCCCTCCAGCCTCGGTGACCGTCCCCTGGCTGTCACAGGGCAGGCTCTGGCCGCACACGAGCAGTGTTGTCCTGGGTCCTCCAGGGCCGGGTGTGGTTTCACTGCAAGAGAAGGCAGCAGTCAGGGCCAGCGCTTTGAGGCCCACGGTGGTTTCTGAGAGCCGTTCTGAAAACCGCGCTGGGGGCACCAGGCGTCTGCCCTCCTGCCCAGTGTCGGCCTGGAGCCCGGGGCCCTGCTGTGGGGGCAGGGCCTGCCCTTTGTGCACAAGCAGGGCCTCGGGGCTGCGGTCCCCGTTTCCACCTCCTGGGGGAGGGGGCCCCTGAGTCCTGGCTCCGCAGGGAGCGAGTGCAGCCACCACCTGCCCAGCCCCCAGGTGTCCCCAGAGCTGCCTGCGGTGACGGAAAGGGGACGGGACTCACGTTAATGCTGGCGTCCTCGAGACCACTGCTGCTGCCATCATTTTCCACAAAAAGAGGCTCTACCGAAGACGCCCTACAGGTGGAAGCACAGAACTGGGTTTCATTCAGGGCGAGGAACCAGACACTTGGCTGCTCTCTGGTGGGACGGCCAGTGTGTGGTCACCTGGCACCAGGGCCTGAGGCCGCCCGGCCCCACCCGGGAGCCTGGCCAGGGCCGCTCAGGGCACCGCACTCGGGCCCCAGAGGTAGGCAGGGGTGGCCTGCCCCTGTCCACCCCCCCCCCCCATGGGGTGGGGCTGGGCAGGGGACAGGGCTCACCGCCACCCCTAGACCCGCCTGACGAGAGTATGGTCCCAGCGACCAGGGCGGTCGGTCATGAGCCGGCTTTCGGCTATGGCAGCACCCCAGGGGTCAGCTCCTGGCACGGGGCCACCAAAGGATGAAGTCCCGGTCGCTGTGATGGCCCACGGGGTGAGGAGTGAAACGGGAAGGCTGTGAGGGGTTCTTCAGTGCAGGGCACAGGCGCTGACCGCCAGCTCCCTTGGCCTCTAGGACGCCCTGCTGGAGTGTGTGAATAAGAAGGTGCCCGTGCTGCTGTCGCGGGGGATGGCCCGCCTAGTGGTCATCGACTCCGTGGCGGCCCCGTTCCGCTGTGAGTTTGACGGCCTGGCCTCAATGCCCAGGGCCAGGCGTCTGCAGGCCTTGGGGGCCACCCTGCGCCGGCTGAGCAGCACGTTCCGGAGCCCCGTGCTATGCATCAACCAGGTGGGCCCGACCCCGACACCCTCCCTTCCCGCCGCCACCCCTCCCCCCACTCAGCTTGGATTTTAGGGAAGTTCAGGGGGGTGGGGGTGGAGGAGTGAGGCCACTCATGCTGGGGCGGGTGGCGGTGGGGTCCTTGCTGCAACTGACCCTGGTCTGGACCTCCCAGGTGACAGAGGCCATGGAGGAGCGGGGCGCGGCACCCGGGCCACAAGGGTGAGCTGGGCCCAGCCCACGGGCGGGACAGTGAGGGTGGCAGTGGGTCCCCCGAGGTTTTGTCGGTAACCGTCGGGCCTGTTTTCTGTCTCAGTCTCTGGGAGGAGCGGGTCTCTCCAGCCCTCGGAATGACCTGGTCCAATCAGCTCTTAATGCGGCTGATGGTCAGCCGGCACCGCCCCGAGGAGGAAGCCGTCCTCCCCCCGCCCGGCCGCCCTGACCGCACCCTGCGGGTGATCTTCGCCCCTCACCTGCCCCCCTCATCCTGTTCCTACACCGTCAGCATGGAGGGGGTACGGGGGACTCCCGGAACCGAGGCCCGTTGACGTGGCAGCTGCAGAACGGCCGGCCAGGTCCCAAGAAACCCCGAGTCTGGCCGAGCCCTCCACACTCTGCGGGCACAGGGGACTCACGTCTTGACCCGGGACACCCATCGCTGGGACAGGGTCTGCTCCAGGGGTTGGCTGCCCCTTCTCAACGGCGGGAAGGCAGTAAGCATGGATGACCCGCCTGACGTGGCCTCCCCCTGGGCAGGGCTGTCTGCCTTCACGCCCCACGCCCCCACTGCCCCCCACGCTGCCTGGCACAGCGGGCCCTGGACCCTTTCGCCATGGCCTGTTCTCTGCCGGGCACTGTCCTAAGTAATTCATCCACACTGGAGTGCGTCTCCTTCGCAGCCCCTGGGGATGGGCACAGTTACCGTCCTTGGTCTCAGGGAAACTGAGGCAGAGAACAGTGAAGTGACTTGGCCAACCTCCTGCAACTCCATGAGCCAGACGCTGATCCCCAGGCTGGTACCAGGAGGGCAGACACATAACCTGACCCAGTACTAGGGTGGAGGCAGAGGTCCCCATAACTGGGCAGACTCGCACTGTTTTGACATTTTCTAGAGCAGGAAAATTCACTTCCAATTTCCATCCCATTTTTACGTAGTCTGGGACTCTCAGAAGGTTGAGAATGGCTGGTGTTAAGTAGGAAACCGTTCTTTTAGGGTTGGAATTTTATAAAAGAGCCTTTCTGCAAGTGCAGGGACTTTGCAAAAGGAAATAAACCATTTTATTATCGTAATTAAATACAAACAATTCCGGATGATTTTCTAGGCAAACCACGCCAACAATGAGCAAACCACAGCCCCAAGACCGAATGCTAACGAGCCCCTCCCCAGAAGCTGCAGGCCCACCGGAGCATGAAGGGTGCAGGGTGCCGGTGCACGGTGCCTGCCCACCACAGGCGAGGGACAGGGCTGCAGCAGGACTTCTGTCTCAGTGACAGACTGCCCTGGACCCCCTAAGGAGTTCCCTGCCCACACCCCCCACCCCCAGTGCTTGTCAGGCAGTCCTCCCGGGCTGGTGGTCCCCATGGTTACGTCCACAACACTGTAGAAGCCACGTCAGTTCCCCCCATAATAATGGGACAAATGCAAAATGACACGTCTTCATGACCGCCCCAGCCACCCGTATGACGCTTGGGAGCCCTGACGAGACGCCCGCAGCTGGCTGGAGCCTCTCCTTCGATCGGTGTTATCAAGTAGCACTTGGCAATTTTCAGAAGTCTGATGGTCATGCAGTGCACTGCTCAACAGCAAGTGCAAACATACCAGAGTATAGCCTCATGTATGCACCTGCTTCCCAAGAATATTCTATGAAGTTATGACAATGAAAGAGCTGTCTATAAACTATTTTTAGCAATATTTATAGGTTACTGTAAACACTGAATTTCTCATCACGTGATATTCCTAGCGGCTTTCTGACCAAACATGACCGGAATCTCTTCGAATTCCGGGAAAGAACTACCTGACTCCCTCCAGTACTGTAAACACAGAGACCCTGGGGAGAGCCGAGGGCGGATGGCCCAGCCCTCCCACAACCTCCCCCTCAGACAGACCCACAGAGCCGGCTCACGTCACTTCCTGCCTGTCCTCTGGCCAGGGACCTCTAACTCGACGGCCCGAGGCCCCCTCGCCGGGAGAGGAAAACACTGAAGAGGAGGGCCGGCCGCCCCCACTGCTTCTCCTCCTCGAGAACATTAAAATCCAGATGGCCAGACAAATGAGCAGAGGACAACCAGGCTCACTTGTTTTGATACAAGCTCAAAAATCAGAAATTACACATTTCCAGGCAGCGTCCCCTCTGAAACATGACGGTTTCTTACGACGCGGTGTAAGGAGGCTGTGTGGCTCCTCACACCCCACAAAGGCAAGCTGGCCTTCAGAGAAGGGGGCTGGCGGGCTCACAGGCGGGGCCCCGTTCCCACCGAATGGGAGCCTAAATCCTACCCCTGGCCCCACGTGTATCCTTCCTGAATGCCCTGGTTTCCCAGGGAGACGTGTCACTAAGGGAAAGGGGGTAGGTTTCCAATGTATCAGATCAGCGTCGTGGCTGGAAGAGCACTTCCGATGGAGGGTACAGGGGAGACGGGACAGCCCTTGTCCCGCTCCACAGGTGACACCATGCTCCCCCGCCCCTCAAACGGGAACTTCAAAGTGCACAGTGCCCGCGTGGACACACAGCCCACTCTGTCGGCGGCGGTCTCTCGCAGCCTGCAGAGTGGACGACGGTTACAAAGCCGGAGGCGGCAAAGCCCAGCCGGCCAGGCGCTGAGGAAGGAGGCGCGGCCACAGAAGACCGGGCCCAGGCACCGCACACTGGCCTCCGGGAGGGAGCGAGCAGTGTCCCAAACAGGTGGTCTAGGCCACGTGCTCTGGTATTATCACAGGACACCCGTCAACAAAGCCCCCAGACCCCGGCATGCTGCCGCCTCCGGCCCGCAGCCCCAAATCCACGCCTGGCCTGAAGGACACGTGCAGCAGGTGGGTGCCCCCGCGGGGACCCCCAGGGAGTCTGTACAGCGAGTGCCGAGGTGCCCTGTGAGCCCCGCCGGAGGGCCCCCGGGGCGCACGGACCCCAGCATGGTGCAATTTCGGAGCAGGGGGCTGGGGGGGCGGCAAGTGCCCTTGCTGTGACCCCTCCGGTAACATGACACTAAAAGAAACTCCAAACGTGCAGCATCTCACAGGGTACCCCAAGTTCTTCAGATCCCCTTCAGAGCTAAGTGATGAGTCGTCCTACTCCAGCTCGGTGGCCTGGACGCGCCCCTCCCTACAGCTGCTGTCATCCGGAATTACAAACAGTATTTGTGCAGTATTTTCTTCACCGGCCAGTGAGTCTGGCAGATTCCCTTAGGGTTGATTGGGAACCGTTCTAACCCTACAAAGAAAATCTTTTTTTAAGACTGCATGCCTACATGCTGAGTGTACAGGGCCCAGGAGAGGGGAGATGGGCCCCAGAGGGGTGGGGACCCATGCGCATCCAGCGGGGGGGGGGGGGGGGGGGGGGCACACGGCAGGACTGGGGACTCGGCAGAGACCCACCCCCACCAGAGGGTCACCTGTCTCTCCCAGCTCTGAGCACCAACTGTCCTCTTAATTCCAGGCAGCATGGCCCCAGACCATCAGATGCTCATCCTAGAAAGATGCAGTTTAAGGTTCTGGAGTCTTCATTTAGAGCCTTAATACAATACTAAAACTGCAAACAGATCTTGGCGTAGCGGCAGAAAGTACAAGTGTCCGTGAACAGCGGCCGGTCCCAAACACGCTGAGGCTGCCGGCGCCACGCCTGGCCAGTCTCACGCTCCAGCAGCTCTAGCTCGCTAGGACTGCAGGCAGCTTAACGGAATTCGGGGCAAACCCCCACGAGGTGGTAGAGGTCACCACCTAGAAAAGGAAGTCACTGGGGAGGTGAGTCCCGGGCAGAGTAGAGGAGCTTGGCAAAGCTCTGAGGGTCTCAGTGTCCCCGTTAAGTCTCGGGGATTTTTATCTAGCTCTGCCCCGACCCTCAGTGGGCCAGGTCAGTGTGGCTGGCACTCGGAGCTCACGAGTCTGCCAGATAATCATTTCGTTCCTGCGTGAAAAAACAAACAGAAAAATTATACGCGACCCGTGCGTCAAATGACACCAGCTTCAAGTGATCTCAGAGCTGTAACAACGGCTGCACGACCCTTAAGTCAACCTCCGAGAGCCCTGACGCCCACGTACGCAGGTGCCAACACCGAGAGACATGGGTGAGGGGACCTGGCTGCCCCAGACCTTTGGAGACGACACCTCTTTTATTCTCATTACCAGGCACGCTCAAAATATGCCCAGACACCACTGGCGTCTCGCATCTTCTCACCAAAGGTCTGCTGAGAGGCCCCTGGAAACAGCCGCCCCCACGGGTGCAGGCTGGGGAGGAAGGCCTGTTCCTGTCGGTGAGCGTCCAGGAGTCTAGCAGCTGGGCTGGGGCACCTGGGGAGCTGCTAATGGGTGTGATGACGAGCAGGTCTGGCTGAGAAGGTTCTCTTTCCCCATAAGCTCAGCTGCTGGTCTGCCTGGCACACGGGGCCGCACCCCGACAGCCACACTGGACGCTTAACAGCAGCAAAAAGGCCATTTCTGATAGACAAGGTGCCAACAGTTTTAAATGTGACGGGTTCGTGCAAGCCTCACACAGCTAAAAAAAAAAAAAAAGCGCTAAAGATTGAGTGTAAAAGTGACATTACGTCACTTACATTTGTAAAGTTCTGAAAAGTTGTAAGATGCTAAACAACAGTGTAACTAGACAATTACTTACAAACTTACCCCAGGCTAAAATCATACAAATTAGTAACAAAAATTAAGTGGCCAAATTCTGATATTACTTTATCAGAATATTTAAATTTTACTTAGGCTAATCAAACTTAAAGATCGGTAATTAATATACTGAGAACGTTCACAATGTGAACATTCCCATAATTCACCTCCTCAAATTAATGTAGAATACAGAAATATCGTTACAACGCCTCTGTATCTAAGACTCAGAAATACTGAAACGTCCCCACGGCTGCTCAAACAGCAGCCGCCCAGCGAAGTAGGCCTGAGCGGTCAAGGGCATTAAGTGGGGCAGGGCTCCTTACTTGGAAACCATGGTCTTCGGCTGCCTTGCCACCCACGTTAAGGACACTCAGAGAACTGGCACGCTTCATGCTGCAACCGGGCGGTAGACATGCAAAGGACAAACCATCGGCACATCAGTTAACCGGGAGCAGGACACATGGCAAAGACACCCCTCAAAGGCCCCGGTCACCATGGGGGACACCATGGGGGAGTCCCTGGCACCATCCCTGATGGAGAGCGAGCCTAGATCTCGCTCGGATGGGGATGTCCGCCCAATTCTTAGCATGGACGCCCCAGCTCTAACTGTATTTAGAGCCCCACAGGAAAGAAAGCACTTTCTCTGCAAAGTATCTGTCTTCGGGTAGTGTGTGTAAATTCCAAGTGTCATTACGTCATCACATTGTGAAGCCTGGCACGTATAGGAGCCGAGAGGCTTGGCCAGTGCCACCCTCAGACTCAGCACAAGCCTTTGTGTCAGGATCGATTTAAGAAGGGAGCCGGGGGCGGGGGGGGGGGGGGGGGCAGCTCAGTCGGTTAAGCATCCGACTTCAGCTCAGGTCACGACCTCGTGGGTTGTGGGTTCGAGCCCTGCGTCAGGCTCTGTGCTGACAGCTCGGAGCCTGGAGCCTGCTTCGGATTGTGTTGTTCTCTCTGCCTCTCCCCACTCGTGCTCTCTTAAAAATAAACATTAAAAAAATTTTTTAAAGAAGGGAGCCTGGGGATTCCTCCAAATCCCAACACTCACCCGGAATGACCATGTAAAAGAGAGACACTCGAAGCTCACTGTTGAGATCAGACACATATATACGTTCGTGTATTTTATATTTTTTTCTATATTAAAAGGAAAACCAATTTTTTACTAGTAAAATAAACTCCGAAGCTTAGAAACCAAAATTTAGGGCACCTGGGTGGCTCAGTCGGGTAAGCATCCAACTTCAGCTCAGGTCATGATCTCACAGTTCATGAGTTCAAGCCCCACATCAGGCTCTGTGCTGACAGCTCAGAGCCTGGAGCCTGCTTTGGATTCTGTGTCTCCCTCTGCCCCCGCACCCCCCCACCCCAGGCTCATGCTCGCACTCTCTCTCTCTCAAAAACAAATTTTTTTTTAATCAAAATTTAAGAGAAATTTCATGCTTTACATTTAAGGAAATACAGTGACTTCAATGTTTACTTTCTTCCCCCATGTGATACCTTTAAAATACTTGATGCAATGTCCTGCAAAATAACCTAAAACCCAAACTTAAATTATGGATAAAGTTACCATAATTGCTTACCACTACCAGGGATGCCCTCAAACAGAAAGTCCCCTTAGCTTTTCAAGTTAAAATAACCAATATCAAGGGTTCTTTTCTTTTTTTTAAAACTTTATTTTTGACAGAGAGAGAGGCAGAGAATGAGCAGGGGAGAGGCAGAGAGAGATGGAGACACAGACTTGGAAGCAGGCTCCAGGCTCCGAGTTGTCAGCACAGAGCCTGACTCAGGACTCGAACTCACAGACCGTGAGATCATGACCTGAGCTGAAGTTGGATGCTCAACCAACTGAGCCACCGAGGCGCCCCTCAAGGGTTCTTCTTTAAATGTTTGCAGTAGGAACTGTAATTATGAACTTGAACCACCTATGACACAGGGCACACTATTTACCCTATGAGTTGAGGGCAGAGCTGTGACACTGAAGCACAGATCCAAAGGATTAGCACAACCAGACACATACAAAATGCACTAGGAATGTGGACCAAGGCCTGGGTCACGACACGAGTGCCCAGCATCAACTGTGAGCACAGCGCCCGGCAAACGACAGGTATTTACCAAGTTCTCATTGAATAAACTACACCAAAACCACAGACCTTAATTTACTTATTCTCAGGTAAAACACACTCCCAAAATGCCCCAACCAGGATAAAAAGAAAAACCAAAAACATCCCAACGTATCCCACAGGTTGCTACACTTCTGAACAAGTTTTTCTCTACGTAACTACCCAAGAACAAAGGATAAAATCAAAGAAAATGAAAAGGAAGTTATATTCTGCCACATTTAATTACTCTGTTAAACAGCAAATTGGCTTTTTTCACCTGTTATGCATATTTTTCTAAATTTTATGTTTTTAATGTATTGTCAAATTGCCTTACATACAGCACCCGGTGCTCATCCCAGTAAGTGTCCTCCTCCCCGCCCATCACCGCTTTTTCCCTCCCCTCCACCCCCCATGAGCCCTCACTTTGTTCATACTGTTTTTGCTGGTTGGCATTCTCTAAGAAAGCCATTCAACGTTCTTCCTCAAATTCCCTTTCCTTACAAGATGAAAGTAACAACAACTGTGCCTTCCCAGCAGGTCTCCCCAGCCTCCTGGAGCTGCATTCACACTCGGTGTTTTAAACCGGGGTGTGCAACACAGGAAGAATGCCCAGTTCAGTGAGTCTCAAAAGGTGGTCCTGGGGTGCCTGGGGGGCTCAGCTGGGTAAGCGTCTGACTTCGGCTCAGGTCATGAACTCGCGGTTCGTGGGTTCGAGCCCGGAGTCGGGCCCTGTGCTGACAACTCAGAGCCTGAGCCTGCTTCAGATTCCGTGTCTCCCCCTCTCTCTGCCCCTCCCCTGCTCTATCACTCTGAAGATAAACATCAAAAAAAGTTTTAAAAAAAAGCCATGGTCCTGGACCAGCAGCACTAGCACCTGCTGGGAACTTGCTAGAAAGGCACTGGCATAGGGGTGGGGTGGGGCCTGACAGTCTGTTCACAACCCCACCCGGCCCCCACGAGATGCTGATGCTGCGGCTGGAGAACCACCTGTCCAGTTAATGAACATGGTCACTCGTACCCAGAAAGAGTATTCAGTTTTCTGCACTTTATGGAATGACATTTCTAAGGTCATTAATTTTTCATAAAGTTCAGTAAGGCATCATCTCGAATAACGGAGGAAAAGTGCTAGATGTGAAGTGTGGAGTCAGGCGGACAGCATCCCGGCACCGCAACCCGTGCCGCACTGCGGAGGGCCCCTGCCTCTGTGTCACCGTCAAGACAGAAGACACGGATGAGACCAGGAGAAAAACTGTGGGCTCCGTCACGTGGGAAGAAGGTCCATGTCACAGGGCTCTGCGTTTAAAAAGTCTCAGAACACCCAGCACCCCTGGTAGCCGGGGTGTCTGCCCTGGAGGAGCCGCCCACATGGTGACACAAATCTCCTCCGCTCCCAGACCCGCCCCGGGAACGTAACTGGGCGACCGCACAACAGTCTGTGCGGATCCTCGCATCGCGGTAATAAAAAGTCTACACTTTCAAAACTCAGTGAGGCAAACGATGACCTATCATTTAGTTCTGTAAATATTTTAAAACAAGCACTTTATCCCAAAGGCAAATTAAAACCTGTTTCCCTGATGCACGCTCCTGTCGGGTCCCAGGCCCTCGGGCACTGTCGGCAGGGCAGGACGGCAACCTGCTGCTAAGCCTCATGTATCCCAGAAACCCCAACTGGCTTCCAACACCGTTCCTTCCAGGTAGTTTGAGAACAAATGTGTGGAGCCCATAAAACTCCCTCCACGGAAACGGGCTCGCGAACATTTGGGAAGCAGGGGGACAGCCACCTATACAACCAAATCGCGCCTCCTGCCTCGCGAGCCATCGAGCAATGTGTGCAGCCACAGGCAGAGTGGGGCCAAGGGCGGCCGGCAGCCCCAGGGCTCTGCTCCCCGGGCCTAGAGGTCGGAAGAACGAGACCGGACACCTCTGGGACCAGCAAGGGAAGCAGCGGGAAGAGCCCCTCCCCTCGGTGTCTCCAGCACGTACGGGAGGGGACCCCGTGCCCCAGCAGTGGGCGACTCGTCGCCCGCAGAGCGGACGGTGGGATCAGGTGTACGACAGGGTCTCACTGAGAGTCCATCTCTAAAAAGCAGGCCCCATTCAGGAACTGAGAGCTTCAAAGAGCAGAAAAAACAGTGCCTCTGTGAGAAATGCATCCCAAACAGGATGCTGACCCCAGCAGTGACCCAGAAATGCACACTGTTAACAGCCGATCTCCTGCTGACACACCCGATCAAAACCAGAATGCCTCAGAACCAAATTCCTTTGACAACTTACATGTTATTGTTCAAAAGACTCCACGACGCAGGAGTGTACCTTTTGTTAAACACGTGGGAAATCTGTCTTTTAATCTCCTAAAGAAACACCTTATAACAAAGTCTTGAAACTGTCATCCTTCTATTTAAAACAACTTTTCTTCCTGTATTAATACCCGTGTGGGCTTAACACAATCACAGTTATCATTTGATTTTAAAAGGATTTTAAAAACTAATGTTATTTTTTTTAACTAAAAATTAATTTTAAAGGATATGAACTAGTGCTAATGTTAAAAATAAGTAACGCCTGTCTAGAGTAAACAAGTGAATATGCTCGGGTGTTTTAATACGAAGTTCCCACTTTCCACCGCTAAGGCTTCCTCTGAACATGCCACAAAGTCAAAGATTTGCACAGATGTCTTCTGAAGGCATCCGCCCTCTCGGCCTCTGCACGGAAGGCCCTCGGTCATCCCTCAGCCTGTCCTGGGGGAGGAGGGCCCGCCGGGCACCACTGTCTTGGGGGAGGAGGGCCCGCTGGGCACCGCTGTCTTGGGGGAGGAGGGCCCGCTGGGCACCCGGTGGGGCTGCAGATAGTTACCCGGGGTTCCTTGGCTCACTCTCTCGAGAACTTCCTCCCTTCAGCTTCCTAACCAGCTTCTCACTGCTGCGTCTAATGGAAGCCCGGAGTTTGCTAAAGGAGCCACTGCGCTTTAAAGATCCAGTGCCGTCCTGAAAGAAATGTGAACAAATGTGAAACCGCAGACGGTCCTCCGCCGACCTCCCAAGAGGCAGAGCTGCATGAAAACAAGAATTCACGTCACGGCTGACCTACTTGTCTGTGATGCTGGCAATGCGACTGCTACAGAAATTACCAACTTGCCATGCATATAAACACACTTGAAACAGAACTCGATCCATTTTAAATCTCATTAAAGATAATCCAATGATCATGAGAACATTTGAACATTAAGAAGTACATCCAAACAAAAAAAACATCCCCCCAAATTTTACTGCTGTTTCAAAACAAAAGGTAACCACACACAGAAAAAGTCTTAAGAAAATGAAGGCTGCTTCTTGGAAGATCACCAAAATCAAATTCCACGTTTAATAAAAACAGAAGCATCTGGGCCACGTAACAGTACTGGACCCCAAACGCTGAGCTGACAGAGACAACTTCTTTTTAACAATTCCATGTAAATACAATACTTAGGTATACTGCTTGTTTAGTAAATTTTATAATTTTGTAAAAATTCTCATGTCTTTATTTATTTATAAGTCCCCCCTCCCCGACCCTCCACCAAGGTGGGGCTCAAACTCAAGACCCCAAGATTGAGAGTCGCATGGTCTTCTGACTGAGCCAGCCAGGCGCCCCTTCAGTGAGTTTTTAAGAAGTTTTATTAAATGTTGGATTATAAGTGAGGTTGGAAAATGAAATAAAGTGTTCATTCCGTACAAAAACTAAAAACCCTCAAACACCTTGTGGGAAGTAAAAGACTGCCCAGCTTTCATCACAATGGACTCAGACATTAATAAGTGAAACATTTGGCAGTTATCTGGATATGAAAATGAAGAACAGAGAGTAAAAAAATTGTCTGTAGCAACTTTTATTCTCAGAACGAATGACTTAGTAAGATTAACAGTAGCCCCATTCCCTCAAGAAGCCACACAATGCCGCATTCCATGGAAAAAGTGAAAAGTCCCACTAAGCAGACAGACACGAAGACACAGGTCAGTTGGAGTGAGTTTATTAGAAGTTAGAAAGACACAAATACACAAATCACTGACCACTGAAGGGTTAGTGGAGAAGAGCCAAACTGCTAAAATTTCACAGAGACGACACAGCAAATGCTACTTGAGCGAGATCCTAAGGGGAGAGCCCGGGGCCCGGGGGGCCTCGCCAGGTCTCGGAGTGCGACGGGGGCGGCACATGCCCTACTCTTACAGCCTAGCTAGCGTCCACGGTCACTGTCATGCCACTGCATCAACACCTGCGGGTACTTCTAACTACCTTTTATCAAAGTGAACAGCTAATCGCTCTTAATTTTTAAACTCATGTATCACACGGTAAATGGTTTTTATTAACACAGTTTATATTACTAAGTACATATCTGGCAAAGCTACATGTATACAGAGATAAGGAACCCCCCGAAAGGACAGCAGCACCGAAAGGGATGGCCAGTCACAGAGAGGTGGAGCTCTGACAAGAATCCTAGGGGATTGCTACACACAGCAGTCAGCACTGGAGAGGGAAGTAAAGCCGGAGGAGCCGCCCGTCATGCAGGAGACAGTGTGAGCGTCACAGAGGGCAGCTAGGCCTGTCAGACAGAAACGGAGAGAGAGCCCAGTGAAACCGCTGTGAGCAGAGAGCCACCCCCACGAGCGCAGCGCGGCTCACAGTATTTCTAGGTCACGGATCTCAGCGGAGCTCTGAATCGCTTCGGTATCTGGGATTACCTTCTGCCTGCTCCTGTCAGCCGGGCACAAAGAGGCACCGGGCCACACGTTATCGGCCACATACCTTATTAAGACTAGTTACTCCTGCCATCAAAATTAAATTCCAGTTTCAGAGCATGGCTTGGCACTGTGCTAGAAATCTCCATGGTACTTACTGTAACGAGGTTTTCCGGCAACTGTCCATAAAGGAGATCCCACAATGAAATGACTTGACAGTCACCGGAAAAAGAGGCTACACACGGGAATGGCACGTTCATGATCTTTAACTTCGTCGGAAATCCTTCTGCATCCCTAGACTATAAAGTCCTCTCTGAAATCAGGGGGGACTTTCCCTTGAAAGCACTAACAGTTTAGACATTTCAGAAACTTTAAGAAACCACGGACTTTAAGAATCTTCAGCACATTTTAAACATGCAGTCGGTAATCCAAAATAAAATTAGTTATGGAAAATGGATTCCACAGGCAGCAATGCATCCTGGGTCTCAGCAGACTGGAAACCCAACGGTCTTGTACCGAAGCCCCAGACAGCGGGGACCTGAGCCCCTGCCCGCTCTGACTCACCATGGGACGCTGAGCAAGTCATTTAACCAGCCCGAGCTTCATTTTTCTCATCTTTAAAATGGAAAAATAAAATTTGTTACCAACTCCCCACGAATGCTGGGAGGACAAGAAAACATAAGTTCTTGTTGGTCTTTCAGAAAAAGGACATTAAAACGTTAACTCCACAAACCGTACACCTGCTGTTCACCCCCCAACTCATCGCTACGCTCCAGCGGTGTTACTGGCAGCGCTCCCGGACCAGACCCTCCGCGGACCGCGGGAGAAGGACTTCACGGTGAACATCCCCCTCCCCCGCAGGCCCACAGGACCCAGGTTCCGGAAGCAGCCCCCCGCTGGGGAAGGGGCGCTGGGGCAGGCTGCCCACCCTCCCCTCGCCATCCAGAACCAGCGGGAAGTGCGGTGGGAACCCGCCCCAACCCCGGTGGGCTTCTATTCAGGGGGCCTCTACTACTTTCCACTGACCGCCATGAAAGCGTATTTACGTCAAAAAAGTGGGTTTCTGAACAGAAGTGTATAGCGTATTGGCGGAGAAACACAGGGCAGTAGTTATTAAGTACAGATTTCAGGTGATTTGCTATTTTTTGTTACATTCTAGTTGTGTTCCTAATATAACTTTTAAAAGTAAAAAGCCTATTTCTAATTAACAGCATGTACTGTCCCATTCCTCATAATCTCAGGCAAGACTTCAGTAGATCAGAAGCTCTCACGAGCACTAACACAGGGAGGTGGGCGGGCTCCCCCTGAAGGAGGCTGCAGGGAGGGCACTGGCAGCGCGAATCGAGACAGAGCGCAGAAGACTGACTTGGGGGCCCTGGGTCCTCATGTGAGGTCTCCTGGGGCCCTTGTGGCATGGCTGCAGATACGACTGCTTAGTAACCAGGCAGCCCAGGGACTCCCGTGTATCTGAAGGGAACCAGCCCTCAGTGAACACAAAGCCGTGTGGACAGAAGGTAAAGGGAATCCGATGTATCAGGAAGCATTCCTGTGCACACAGCATCTGCATTTTTAGCAGGACCATAAAAGAGAACTCGGGCTTCTCTTGACAATGCTTTTCAGATCTGTACACTTTGTACAAAAATAAGTTTGAGGAAGTCACATTTTTCAAGCACTTTAATCACAATCTTTATGGTACATACCTAAAAGAACAGAACTGCACTTCCCTAAGAATTTGACCCAAAAATTTCCTATGAATTGTTACACTATATCCAGTAACCTTACTTTTCTTGCATTTTAATAGCACAGAATTCAGTCCTGTGCTGAGACCCAGACTCTCACTATCTGCAAGGAGCAACTATGCCTAGTGTGCCTGATCTCGGACTAGCTGCCCTCTGTTTTAGACGTTACTTCTGAGTGCGGAGAATGAGGACACGTACTCAGTCTGGCATAAGCGGCTCTGATCACGGAACCGGGCAGCCAGGCCTACGCCCGCCATCCTCCCCACTAGACTAGCACTTGCCCGACAGAGCGACACGATGCTTTTTCCTAAGGTAGCGGTTTTTAAACTTTTTTAAGAGCACTGAAACCGTTTTTTCAAAGACTTACAAACTCTAATGCAGAACGCCAACATAAAATCTAGGTGGCATTTTCTCATTATAAATGTAAAACAGGTTCTTGGGATGATAAAATAAGCCAGGAAAACCCTGAAGCCACCAACAGAAACTCACGATTTGTGGCGTGAAATTACAGAGGACAGGCCTAGCCCTGACACCCACCTCAACTCCCAACTCGTTTCTAGTTTATCTGGACTGCGTAACACTAGAAACTCTTGTGGCACACCGGTTAGCGCTTGCAGGTGGCAACGGTCCTTAAACCCATTGTCATCTGGGGGAACTCCGCACTCATACACAGAGGGCAAGAGACACTTGTTCTCACACCTGGACAACGACTAACGTGGGGACTGCAGTCTACCAGCTTCTCACTGGAAGCTGACACTTAAACCGGGCTCCTTTGGTTGCACAAAACTACCCCTCAACCAGGCTGACTCAAAAAAAATGCAAGGGTGCACACTACCTTTTATCAGGTCTCTTCTTAAAGCAGAACAAGGATGCTTTGAAAATGAAACTTCGACCATGTATCAGGACAGCTCAGTACCACCACCTCAGAAGCTAAGAGCTATGGCTTTCCCTCAAAGGTGAGGGCGGACTGAATGTGAGCAGGGGCCTCGGGGGCCCAGCGGTGTTCACGCCAACCTGGGCGGCTCCCCGCCTGGTAAACCTGGGCAGTTCTCAAGTCGCCACTGTTTGAGCTGAGACTCTGAAAAAAGGGATCCTTCTGCTGCTCAAAGTGAGTTTTAGGAAGGACTTAAGATCTGGAATCTAGATTCTCTCAGCCAATGGACCCCACAGCCAATCGATGAGCCCTGTGATGGATCCTGTCAAAGATGCAGAGCTCCTAGTGTCTAATGTCAAGTAAAAAGGGGTCCAAAGCCTGGCGTGTGAGCGCCCTAAGTGAGAGCATGTCCAAAGTGAGACGGGAAATGTGAAATGGAAAGAGGGCCAAGCGTGTGCTCCAGAGGAGTGACTGTTGTGCCCACGGCCTCTGGGACCCCGCGGCAGGCCTGACTAGCTGCCTACCAGCCCTCCACCCTGGATGGGAAGCGCCTCTCCCTCATCCCTGAGTCTCAGTCTTGAAGACGTAACACAACTCCACGTTGTCCTATCATAACTTTATGATAGGATTTCACAGGAAGGTTGACCTAGAAATACTGTCTCAAGAAACAGCTCCTCCAGAACTTCATTCGAGAGTATCAAATCTGCACCCTGGCTTCCAAAGGCCGGAGAAGGGACGTGGCCCTCTACACAGGCATGCAGGACGACAGGAACCATGGGGAGAGTACAGTACACAGTGTGGCCAGATGTGGGCAAGAGGAGGGCCTGCGCCATCGTCGTTTTGTTTGGACTACAGCCCGACAGGGGGATGGTCAAAGCGGATGCTGATTGGTTGTCTTGGCACAGGAAAACCCAAAGCGAGGCAGCTGCCAGATAAAGACGGTCAAAAGATGTTCTCTCTGAAACTCTGACCCCTAACATTACGTACAAAGTGTCTGCTTAGAATGCTAATCCTTACCAAACTGCTACAGCTGTAGAAAAATCCCAAATAAATACACTCAAAAAGATGGAGTATAGAAAAACCCGAAACTACTATTTGGCAAAACATCTGCACCATATCAGCTAATCAAACTGGACCACAACTTCAAAAAATAATAATGATAAAAATATCGAGAGTGCACCTGGATGCGTTAAAGCTAATCCTGCTTTCAGTCCTCTCTGATAAAAGCAAAATCCCACAGATACCAGCTCAATAGACAAAAATATTACCCACGTGTGACCAAAATACACTAGAAAAAAAATGTTCAGAAGGCCACACGCTCTTCGGCAACCACTGGGTAAACAGCAGTGGTAAGAACATCCATAAAGGCAAAGTCATGAAACCCAGAGGCAGAGCCCGGAGGGATAGGTCCCAAACACAGGCACGAGTTCTGCAGTTCTGCATCCGAGAACCTCTGGCAGATGACAGTGGAGAGAGATGAGCCCCTGGACCCCCAGGGGAAACATGATATTCAGCACTGAGGTGGGACACGAACAGCAGCCATCCCAACCTGTTCTTTCCTAGAGACAAGTTCTACTTGACAACATCATCTCCCTTGAAGGAATCTGAATTACTTCTAACAAAATCGACAGCAGCCTGGTCAGTGAAATTAGGAGCGCTGGAGTTAGCGATGAAAATGGGTTAAGTTAACAAAGCGAGTTAGTTATCTGCCACGCTAATCCTAATATTAAAATAAATCCAGGTTATGGATTATGCTTTAAATAACCAGGACACTCAATCAGCATTTAAGTGCTCAAAGTTAAGCCAAACAGCTTTCATGGGTTCCTATGGAGAAGAAAATTACCACTTCAAACAAATAACAGACTTCATCATTAGCAGAAGGTAAAAACTTACAGATATCTTAATTTTGTACGTAATTTGAGAACA
The DNA here is from genome assembly GCF_022079265.1 of Lynx rufus. NCBI lineage: Eukaryota > Metazoa > Chordata > Mammalia > Carnivora > Felidae > Lynx > Lynx rufus. Next base: position 3,038,535 of record NW_025814831.1, read on the forward strand.
GGAAAGTGTCTGGCACATAAGACAAGAGGAAAGTGCTGGCAGGCACCCCTGCAGGACACTGGCCCAGGCCGCGGCCGGGGGACGCGGGGACAGAGCGCCTGGCCGAGCACGCCGGTGGCTGTGTACTGTACTTACCCCGTTCCACTCTACGCTCATACTCACTTCCTCCCCTCCGTCAGGGCCGCTCTCGTACTTGACCACGTCCACGTTCAGGCTCTCCCGGCTTCTCCGCTTCTCCATGTTCTCAGGGTCATTCAGCACTTCAGCTACTCTCTGTTTGTGAACATTGTCAAGACCCTGTGAGCCAGGCAAGGGGGAAAGGGTTTGATCCATTAGAAATTAAGTTTCGTTAAGGATTTCTAAGATAGTTAAGTTTCACTAAGGAAAAGAAAAACAAAACAGCTCTTAAACACTGGAAAGAAAAACTCAGAGCAGTGATTCTCAGGAACGTACGCCTAACACTTAGGCATTCCACTCGGTTAGTTTTACCTCGAATTTTAAAAAACAATAGGGGCGCCTGGGTGGCTCAGTTGGTTAAGCATCTGAGTTCAGCTCAGGTCATGATCTCGCAATTCGTGAGTTCAAGCCCCACATCCGGCTCTGTGCGGACAGCTCAGAGCCTGGAGCCTGCTTCGGATTCTCTGTCTCCCTCTCTCTCTCTCTCTGCCCCTTCCCTGCTCGTGCCCTGTTTCTCTGCCTCTCAAAAATAAATAAACATTAAAAAAAAAACCCTTTTAAATAAAAAAATAAAAATAAAAAGCAACAAACATTGGACTCCAGCAAGCAAACTGCACACTTGAAGTATTTACAAGGAAATGAACTGACACATACAAACCTGAAACGCCCTCCCCAAGAAAGGACCTGTGGATGGGCAGTTGGGACAGATGTGCCGAAGAGCAAGGACACGTTCAAGACAGAACCTAGGAGGCAGGTACACGAGTGCGGAACCCTCTCAACTTCTCCGTCTGCAAAGTGTCATCAGACATTGCCGGGACAACACCCAGATGGCCCCAGTGTCCGGGCGGGAGGGCAGCAGCAAGCTCACTTCACTTCACTGCGGCAGGGACGGCCTCCCCCACACTCGAGCTGACACCTCGCTGCACTCAACACGGCACAGATTGTTCTCCGGGTGCGCTTCAGTTCTAACGATCTGTACTCTAAATGGGATTTCAACCCCAACAGCTCGTGCAAATACCGTGCTGACTCCCACAGGGTCTTCCTCAAAAGGTACAAATCTCAGACAGATGATGTACTAATGTGACTTCACGGTAAAGCGGACGTGCCCCCTCACCAGGCAGGAGGAGACCTTTCTCAGCAAAGCACTGACAATCCCCTTCTTTAAGCTTCTGCAACTCCTGATCCCCAGACTCCGCTCAGTTGATAAACATTATCCTGGTACTTTAAAGCAAAGCCTGGACTGTTGGCACTGATCCTGATGACAGGTCATGGAAGTCTAGAGCTGGGATGAGCATCAGGGCGGTGGAAGCCACCTTCCACCCCCAGGGGTGGCGAACGTGGGCACTGTGCCCGAATGCCATGCAGCCCTACACAGCCAGACCCCCACCAGGCCTCCCGACGCCTCCAGGCGCTCTCCCCTGTGCATGCCAAGCTCCCAAGCAGCCTTTCAGAGTCAGGAGACCCAGGAAGTATGGCCAGACTTAAGAAAGGGGCTCCTCCAGGGGCACAGGCTGGGACACATCATTGGTACCAACTCTGCCTGGGTTTTCTCTCCTCAGTCCGCACAGATTTTGTTCAGAAAAAGAATTCTAAGGTACACACGGGTCACTTTAACCCCAGACAAAAAGCGCAATAAACCAGCAAGCACATCATCGCCTACATATGTACCATTCAAGAGGGAAAAACTTGGGGCGACCGGGTGGCTCGGGTGGTTAAGCGGCCAACTCTCTTTCCACTCAGGTCATGATCTCATGGTTTGTGAGTTTGAGCCCCACATTGGGCTCCGTGCTGACAGCGCGGAGCCTGCTTGAGACTCTCTCTCCCTGTCTCTCTCTCAAAAATAAAATAAACTTAAAAAAGAGGCGGGGGGTGGAGGGAAAAACTCACACCTGCCTCTCCAGTCCTAAAGAGATATAAGACAAAACCAAACGTGCCATCTTTACATACATTTTTATATATTTACACAGACACATACACACGCTCATGTGTGCCCACAAGGTAACACAAAAACACACACACACACAGGGTTAACACACTTACTCATTACTCTGAAAGCTGCTCGTTAAAGGGCACGAAGGGCACCCCTCCCTCCATCTCCTCACAGCGTATTTCACCTGACTAAACGCCTCAGTAGATGAAGGAAAACGCTCCGATGATCCCATGTTCACCTTCTTGCGAAGCCACCACGCTGCTGTCCATGGTGGCTGCGCCGCCTCACGTCCCCACCAGAAGCGCATGGGGGCTCCAGCTTCTACATCTTTCCCTCGACACCTGTTCCATTCTGTGTCACACTCGAGCCGTCCCCATGGGGGTGAAGCAGGGTGGTGGGTGACGATGGGGAGCACTTCACCCGCCCGCGCCCACGGGCATCTGTGCACCATCTCTGGAGAAATGTCTGCTCAGCTCCTCCCCCTCTGCTCATTCTTTAACTGGGAAATCCTCCTGTCTCTTTACATTCTGGACACTAGAGCATCATCAGATGTGATGTGCAAACACTTCCACCCATTCTGTGGGTATCTTCGCTATCTGAACAGTGTCCTTGAGTGCACACACGTTTCTAATTCTGGTGAATCTAACCGATCGAGGTTTCCGTTTGCTGCTTGTGCTTTTGGTGTCATGGTTATGGTCTGTTTTTTTTTTTTAAGTAGGCTTCACACCCAGCACGGAGCCCAACGTGGGGCTTCAACTCCAGATCCTGAGACCAACACCTGGTTCGAGTTCAGGGACTTAACCCACGGAGCCACCCAGGCGTCCCTATAGTTACGACCTTTTAAATAATATAGTTTTGGGGCGCCTGGGTGGCGCAGTCGGTTAAGCGTCCGACTTCAGCCAGGTCACGATCTCGTGGTCTGTGAGTTCGAGCCCCGCGTCAGGCTCTGGGCTGATGGCTCGGAGCCTGGAGCCTGTTTCCGATTCTGTGTCTCCCTCTCTCTCTGCCCCTCCCCCGTTCATGCTCTGTCTCTCTCTGTCCCAAAAATAAATAAACGTTGAAAAAAAAAATTAAAAAAAAAAATAATAATATAGTTTTGTTTGTACAAACTAAAATATTAAATATTTTCTAAGTCAAGCTTTTGATAAGTCATATTAAAAAAGACTCATTCGGGGCGTCTGGGTGGCTCAGTCGGTTGAGTGTCCGACTTCAGCTCAGGTCGTGATCTCACTGCTCATGAGTTCGAGCCCCGCGTCGGGCTCTGTGCTGACGGCTCAGAGCCTGAAGCCTGCTTCTGATTGTGTGTCTCCTTCTCTCTGCCCCTCTCCCACTCACTCACACTCCGTTTCTTCCTCTCAAAAATAAATAAATATTAAAAAAAAAAAAAAAAAAGACTCATTCAACCCATTCAATTAAAGTTCTAAGCGGTGAGGGGCGTCTAGAGTGGCTCAGTTGGTTAAGCATCCAACTTCGGCTCGGGTCACGATCTCACAGTTCTTGGGTTCAAGCCCCACATCAGGCTCTGTGCTGACAGCATGGAGCCTGCTTGGTATTCTCTGTCCCCCTCTCTCTCGGCCCCTCCCCTCTCATGCGCGCGCGCTCTCTCTCTCTCTCAAAATAAATACATAAATAAACTTTAAAAAAATATCTTGGGGCACCTGAGTGGCTCAGTCAGTTAAGTGTCTGACTTTGGCTCAGGTCATGATCTCACAGTTCTTGGGTTCAAGCCCCACATCAGGCTCTGTGCTGACAGCTTAGAGCCTGGAGCCTGCTTCGGATTCTGTTGTCTCCCTCTCTCTCTGCCCCTCCCCACCTCACACTCTGTTTCTTTCTCTCAAAAATAAATATTAAAAACACTCACGCTCTGTCTCTCTCATTCTTAAAAAATAAACATTAAAAAAAAAGTTTTTTTAATTACAAAACAAAAAAACACCTCTAACAGGCGAGTTAAAAATAGGAGGCATGTCACTGACCTGTTTACGGGACCTCATGGCTGCTTCTTCCAATGTTTCCGCAGCTTCAAATTTGCCTTGTCGTCTATAAAGTGCCCCGAGGTTTTTCAAAGTAGTTGTAACAGTCGGACTGTAGGAAAGCCCAGGATACACAGAGTATTAAATACAAGTTTCAGAACTGTCAACAACACATAATCTAAAGGACTAAAAGACACGTTCGTGAGAAACACTTAAGTTTCTACAGTATTTTCTCAAGCAGCAAAATTCTAAAACAGTTCTTCTATCCCAAGGATCCCCTGCCTACCAGTGCTGTGTGAGAGAGTGAGGCGACTCGGACCCTTGCGGTAGACTCTCTGAGGGGCCAGGGCACGCTGCACTGAGCCCTGTGGCCGCTGGGACACGCCCGTGTGCTTTCCAGGCTGTGGTTGTCCCCAGGCCCTCTGGCAACAGAAACAGCTGTGCTGGGTGTGGCTAGTAGCCATCATGCCTCCCCTGGGGGCTGAGCTTATTCTGCGCTGGGCAGTAAAGAGGACACGGCATTCCTAATGTTGCTGTTCACGGTCTCCCTCCTCTCCACACAGAGGGAGACGGAATGAGCACATGGGAGCCAGAAAGAGTGCGACGTGTGTGAAGAAGAGTGTGTCTCTGCCCATAACCACAGTCTTACTAAGAAACTAGAAATAAACCTAGTTCCTTTCAGCATATGTAAGTACTTCAAGAGACTTCTTTCTTATTAACAATAATAGGCGCTTAAGGTACAGAAACAAAGAAACAGTGCCTGAAGGGCTGTGTAGATTAAGCATCCCATGCTTGATTTTGGCTCAGGTCACTGATCTCATGGTTCGTGAGTTCAAGCCACACATCAGGCTCTGTGCTGACAGCATGGAGCCTGCTTGGGATTCTTTCTTTCTCTCTCTTTCTCTCTCTGCTCCCGTCCCAAGGCACATGCTCTAGCACTCTCTCCCCGTCTCTCTAAATAAATGAACATTTAAAACACAAAATTACAGGTTTTTGGATGGGAATTTGAAACAACAGGGGACTGTGCAGGCACACCATCTTACGGAACTTTACGTGTTCGGTCATTTACAAGCTGCCCTTAAAGCACTAGCACCTTCCAAGTAGTTCTATTTCTCTAGGTAAAAAGACATACCTATCAACTTTGCAGGCTTTGTACCAGCCGCCATATTCTCCAAAAGATGTCCCATCCTTTTGCTTTCCCTAAATTATAACAAATGAGTAATTATTTTTAAAGCAACGTATTCAATTCAGAAAATCTCTCAAAACATCGTGTTCTTACTTTGCATTCTTCTCTTTCTTCAGCGTGCATCCAAATGGGTTTATTTTCATCTAGGGGAGAAAACATAACATACTATTGAAATCGAAGCACGGGAGAGCCCACTGAGGGGAGGCTGCCAGGTTTCAGTGACCGTAGAAACTGGAGAATCAGACGTAACTGCAGAGGTTGGCGGCTGTCTACCGAACCTGACGAATGCTGAGGCTCCTACAATGAAACTTTAGTGCTAGAATCTTCACGTAACACTGGGGAGTATTCAGAATTTGACAAAGCTAGCATTAAACAAAAGTCCAAGAAAAAGGAATAAGATGCTTGGAGAGAACCTGGCAAAAGGTGCGAGATACTCCCTTACGGTCTTAACCTTCCGGAACCTATACCAGGCCACTCCATCCAGCGCTTCTAGACAACCAGCGTGTCCACACCACACCACACCACACCACACCACAGAGGGTAAGCAGTCTGAAAAGTGACATTTAGGAGAATATTTTTATGACATGAAAAATGTTTAGGGTACAAGTCTGAAGAAAAGTAAGCAGTATTTGTGATTATATGTAAAGCATGGTTTTAATCGTGTAAATCAATCGGCACAGAAAGAAGGAAAACACTTGAAATCATGGGTGACCTTCACCTTCCGTGTCTGCACGCAGGAACCTTTCAAGGACCGGCTTCAGGCTCCCGAGGAAGAAACCTATGCTCACACCAGGTCACCCGCTCACTAACCACCTACCCTGGCCCAAGTCACTTAGTCTACAGTGTCCTCACTCCTAAAATGGATTAAGGTTTGATCCAGTTCACAGGAATGTTCAGAAAATGAAACGAGATCACACACCGAGGCTGCCTGACAGAACTATGATTGTTACTTGGCATGTCACAGGACACTAAAGCCTATTTTAAATACTGGTCTTGAGAGAGTGAACAGTATGTGAGGCTGCACTGTGGGTGCAGGATTAGCCATATCTAACTGAACTATTCCGAACTATTCTGTTGCTGGAATAGCCAACTACACACCAGCTAATAGAGCACGACTCCCAGACGACACAACAGGTCGCACATGTCAGTATGTGCACCGTGAGCAGCAGGTCCCTGGGAGACTGGAGGTCACACATCGATGGCCACAGGACACACATATCTTGCCCAAAAAGAAATGCCTTCTGTCCTACGCTTTAACATGTGCATGGAAGGCAAATCCAAATACAGGAACACTGCTTTTTTAACTGGAACCCAATTAGCTGTGGACTTTATACTACTGTTTTTAGCAAAATGAAGCTAGCAAGTCATAAGGAAACAAATATTCCCCAAGAACAGAATTTTGCAAAAGCAGCATTAAGGAAAGGACCTGAAATCACTACAAAGTCCAGACAGCCTCCGCAGTTAGGTGAGGATATGGAAGCCCCTGTGAACTGTACGACTCTGGGGAGGCACTTGCTGTCCCGTCCTGTGTCAACTGCAAACAAAATCCACGCTCAGAATGGTGAGCCTGGGGCATTCCCAGATTCTCAGAGTAAAAGAGATTTACTGCTCCACTTACTAACGGGAGGAAAATAGTATTAATACACTTCAAAGATCTTTCGGGGCGCCTGGGTGGCGCAGTCGGTTAAGCGTCCGACTTCAGCCAGGTCACGATCTCGCAGTCCGTGAGTTCGAGCCCCGCATGAGGCTCTGGGCTGATGGCTCGGAGCCTGGAGCCTGTTTCCGATTCTGTGTCTCCCTCTCTCTCTGCCCCTCCCCCGTTCATGCTCTGTCTCTCTCTGTCCCAAAAATAAATAAACGTTGAAAAAAAAAAATTAAAAAAAAAAAAACAAAGATCTTTCAAGAGTGGTTTCTAGGAACTCTCTATAAAAGAAAGTATTTATTGGGGTGCCTGGGTGGCTCAGTTAGTTCAGCATCCAACTTTGGCTCAGGTCACAATCTCATGGTTCATGAGTTCAAGCCCTGCATTGGGCTCTCTGCTGTCGGCACAGAGCCTGCTTCAGATCCTCTGATTCCCTCCCCCCCCGCCCCTCCCCGACTCGTTCTCTCTCTAAATAAATAAAAAAAACATAAAAAATAAAGGATAAAGAAAACACTTATTAACCAAAACCTCTTTCCCTATGCATTATGAGGTTTCCTGCACACCAGTAACAACTGTCCTCATTCCAAATGCTTTATGTAACACCTTATGTAACATACAAATACTGTTTTATTGAGCAATTTAAATCTACAAAATATTTGTTCCAAAACTGTGTATTAAGTACCTATGATACTTTAAGGAATATGGAGACAGGCCTTGGCTCTTTAAGGCAGTCTAATAATCCAGTGGGCCTGGGATGGGGTTGACAACTTGCACTTCTGTCTGACAGGTCACAAGTGGTGCTGATGCGACTGATCCCTGCTGGCACTTTGAGAACCAGGATGACAGGACAATCCCAGAACCGTTGATGTCTCCAGAGAGACTTTCTGGAGTTAATGCTCTGAACTGTGCATGAAGCCAGGCTGGACTCTGGAGAGGGCAATGAGGCAAGATGTGGGGTGGGTGGCCCGTCACCCCTCACTACAAGAGGCACGACACCCTGGGGGTAACTGGAGTAACTGGTGACACCAGAGCAAGTACGCGGGTGTTCTCCAACGCTCACTGGCTGGTAGGTGAGTGAATGAGCCTAGGACTACGCACACTGTGCCATGTCCTCTCCTCTAAGCACTATCTGCAAAATCATTTCTAACATTCAAATTACATTGTCCCTTGAAAATATTAGGATGATTTGGGTATTACCAAGTTCCAGCAGGAAATCGCTCTTAACGCATTCTGCAACTGTATACGCTCAGCAGCAGAAGTGTAGTTCTTACCATCCACAGAACCGAACTCCCTTTCGTGTGCACGAGTGAGAATCTCTTTGTACAGTGTTTCTGCTTGCTTGAATTTTCCTTGCTTCAGATAGCAGGAGGCCTTAAAAGAAAATAAAGTACTCAGTAATGAAATATACACTCTTACCTACAGGCTAAATTACAAAACAAACTTCAAAAGTTCAAAGAAAAGGAATTCTGGCTCTATCTACAGAGTGTGCCTCTATCAACATACCAGGTTATTTTTCGTTTTGGCCACATTGGGGTCATCAGGCCCCAGTTTTGTTTGGTAGATCTCAAGGGCTCTTTGATAATAATATTCTACTTCTTCATATTTGCCCTGATTCTGGCACAGTAAGGCCAAGTTGTTCAACTGCTTCGCAACATCGGGGTGATCCTTTCCCAAAACCTGGAACAAAATAGAGTGTATTAGAAACACTGATTTGTTTCACTCCCATCCAATCCATTCTCCACCTACGAGAAAGATCCTTCTAAACAGAAACGGGACTGTGCCTAACCTCCAGGCTGAATGCCATGCCTCCCCGTGCCCTGTAATAATAAAAATAACTTCACCAGAACTCTTACTCTTGGGGGTGAGAAGGAATCGTACATGCTTTAAACTTCAGTTCTTAGAATAAGCCCACACAGTAGCTGGCAGTGGTGGATCATGCACGGTCTAGAGACGAGGACACTGTTCTATAAAGGCTGTGCCGGCTTTACTGCCAAGGTGTGGAAGAGCCCTTTCTGACTCCAGCTGTTGCACAAGACTCATCCCGATGTGTACAGCCTTCAAAGGGAATTTCCAACTCTTCCACTCGCACTAAGCCTCTGCAGTCACCCCAAACCACTTCCCCTCACGTGGCAAACTCCCCCTTCAGGGCTCTCCGAACTCTCATCCCAGATGCCTGACGTCCTTCTCCCAGTCCCCCCAACCACACCACCCACTGACTAATCAACCCTCAGGTCTCTGCAGAACCCTCATAGGGCACACTTCCCTACATCTGACTGAAGGGAGCCCCAGCCTGCCCTCACCCTGGTAACTCACAAGCATCCTGGTTTCTTCCTTTGCAAGAATCACTAACCAAAACTATCTCATTTATGTATGTAGTCCACTGCCCATTATAACCAGGAGTGCCAATGTTACATCTCCTTCACCAGTGTAAATGTCAGCATCCACAGAGGTATGCACACACAGATGAATAAATACTAAACTATTTCTTCAGTACCTTGGACAAGGGATTCATTCTCTCAACTTTGTGCCTCCCCAAGAAGGCATGCTGCCCCTCCCTCCTTCTCTGCACTCTCTTGCTCTCCCTGCCCGTGAACCTTGTTTAAGACTCAGTACAAACACTGACCACTTATGGGAAGCCATCCCCGGTGCACCACCCTCCTGGGACTTTGGGGGGCCCAGGCTCTCTGCACACTCCTGGAATTCTATCCTGGAAGCCAACTACATCCTGTGCCCCCCAGGAAGGAGCTTTCTCTCTGATTTGTAAATCACCAGCTCTAACCAAGCAGGGGTCTCCAAGAACTCAACACGCATTGCTAAATGAGTAAATGAAAGCCACTATGTACGAATGAATCTGGTAGATCACCGTATAGAGTTCATAATCCTTAATTTGATACTTATGGGTTCTCCTTGACTTTAACCCTAGTCTACTCAAAATCTGACCATTTTATTTCATAAATATCATGTAGACGGCAGCAGAAAAGAAGTTCTCCTGCATAATTTGATGATGAGCCGTTTTTTACTTCCCCTTGCCATATGGCTGAAAGTTAAGTGACCTTGCAGTATCGCGGGTAAATAATCACAAAAAATACCAAGTTAAAATACTACCCTTGGTCATTCATGGAATGGACCGGACACCTGAGCCTCCCTACTGCTGGAATTGACAAGCTACATTTTTTCCAATACCTAATTACCTTAAACTGTAGCTCCTGGCGTAATTAACATCCATGACACTGACGTCATCTACAGTTCTGAGTTACACTTTAGTTCTCAAAATAACTTCATCTTTTAAGCTTTACAAGCGTATTTGGTGACTTTATTTTTAAATTTCAACGTGTTTCTTCTCAACAGGTACATGCCCCATTGTGAAATGGTGTGCCCTTAGGCCTTCCACGGCCAGTGCTCAGAAGTTCCTCCTTCTGCAGGCATTCCCAGGCAGGGCGGGCATACACGGACACCCCCACCCCTCTTAAACACCGGTGTGAATGGTGTGAATGGGCCAATCGGCTGTGTTTTGCAGGCTGTCCACCTCATACCTTATCCAATGAGTTATTTTCAGGAAATGGTCAGTCACCGCATACCACAGGGGTCATCTCTCAAAACTTAAAATCTGAAATATTTAGAAGACACAAAACACCACATTTCAAGACAATAAGCACCACTCCTCTGGCCGCACCTTTTCTCTGATCTCCAGGGCTCTTTTACACAGCGGCTCGGCCTCTTTGTACTTCCCTCTCTTGCCGTACAGCACTGCAAGGTTATTCAGAGTGGCCGCCACCTACCAACACAAAAGGAACGTCAAGGAGCGGTACAGGACTGACGGACAGGACTTCAGATCTCACACATCCGTCGGTGCCCAGTGTGCACAGTGAAGTGCTCTTCAGCGAAGGAAGAAATAGGACTTCAGTTAAAAGCAAGAGAGCAATTCACTATATACAGATTCTACGAAGTAAAGTGCAGAATACAAAAATTCAACAATCAACATCAGCAACATGATCTTGATTTTTTTTTTTTTTTTTTTAATTTCACTGGAAGCCACAAAGCCAACCCAACCAACGCAAACACAGATCTGTTTGCAAATCTGACCGGATTTTAACAAGAAGGTAACATAAATTCTTCAGAAAAAAAAATTATAGAAGTACATGCAATCTGATTTAAGACAAAAAAAAAAAAAAAAAGTACGTGATCCATTTGAGATGGTGATGATGAACGAGTGTGCACCAGCACATGCTAAATATCAGAGTCCCAAGGACTGAAGTTTATCACTGCTATCAAATAAGTCAAGACACCTACCTGTGCCATCTAGTGAAAAGGCAGCTCTTAAACCTTCCCTGTTGAGTTTAATATTAAAATGAGTTGGGTAAAAAAAAAAAATAGGGAAAATAAAATGTAAAAAGAATGAAAGAACCAGATATACAAACCGCGGGATGATCTTTGCCCAAAGTTTTTTCACGGATGGCCAAGGCATCATTCAGTAGATTTGCGGCATCCTTGTATTTATTCTGGTCTCTAAATTGAAAGACATACAGTAAGTGTTTTGGATATAGCTTACTCCATCTTTTTAAAATGTAATTTTGAAACTACAGAAATAAAAGCTTCAACTATTTAAAAAATAAATCAATAATTAAAACTAATAAAAACACCTCTAGTGTACAAGAAAAAGCTTCCACCAATAAACGTGAACTGGAATCCAGGCCTGATTAGTTTCTGAAGCTTGCCCTCCCCTCTAGATCACCAGGACAATGCCGCCCCCACAAGGCGAGCTGCCCCACACAGAACAAGCGAGCCAGCCCAGAAAGTGGGCACAGCTTCACCTTCTAACAGATAGAACTGATGCCAGCATCTGAGCCCAGGCTCTGCCAGTTACCGGCTACAAGGCTTTGGGACATGAAGAAGCCTCCCACAGTCCCAATCAGCCCATCTAGAAAGGAAGTGTATGACCTAACTCACAGAGTTGCTTTGGAAGGTAATGATATGCTATGTGTATAATGAAAAAGCTAGTTAAAAATAAATATGGGGGGCGCCTGGGTGGCGCAGACGGTTAAACGTCCGACTTCAGCCAGGTCATGATCTCGCGGTCCGTGAGTTCGAGCCCCGCGTCGGGCTCTGGGCTGATGGCTCAGAGCCTGGAGCCTGTTTCAGATTCTGTGTCTCCCTCTCTCTCTGCCCCTCCCCCGTTCATGCTCTGTCTCTCTCTGTCCCAAAAATAAATAAACGTTGAAAAAAAAAAAATTTTTTTAAAAAAATAAATATGGTACATTATAGTGTCTTAATCTGGTATGCAACTTGCCACCATTTGCTTGTAGTAAGAGGAATGAGGATATTTTTTTGACTGTGGTAAGACAGAAACACCATCAGACCAGACCCAGCCTCTGCCCACCTTGGTTTATGTACTGACAATGTGATTACAAAAGTTAGCACACATGTTTCTTAACTGAGTAAGAGCTGCCCAGCAAGGCTTCGCCCTACAGAATCCAGTCTGTCCTACAAAACATGGGAAGGGTTCAGAAGGCCTATGGAACCTCTGAAGCACACTAATTCTGGCCAAGCGTATTTAGATTTTTTCCTCCAATTATCCTACAATTATACTACACATTATGAACTGGCTCAAACTTCTTGTGAAAATCAGCAAGTATGACAGTTTTAAAACCTGCTAGAAACCTATAATTAGTAACAACAACTAAATGAGACAAGGTATACTGAGCACCCTTCTAAACTGTGCCATAACACGTCAGGGACTATAAACCAATTGGCCAAAGTGAAGTCACACGAAGAGCAACCACACTGGTTCTCAGGCGTGGCCCCCAACCAAGGACAAGCAGCCTCAGCTCCAACACATGAGAAACCCAGCCAGCAGTCCTTGAACCAGCACATCAGGAAAGAAAACCAGGAAGAAAACCGAGACTCAGAAAAGTTAAAGGCTCCGGACAACATCTTCAGTCTTGGGGCCATTTAGCAGAGATACAAACGGAGTTGTCCTGACTTTAAATTCAGTGTTCTGGGGGCGCCTGGGTGGCTCAGTCGGTTAAGCGTCCGACTTCGGCTCAGGTCATGATCTCATGGTCCGTGAGTTCGAGCCCCACATGGGGCTCTGTGCTGACAGCTCAAAGCCTGGAGCCTGCTTCAGATTCTGTGTCTCCCCTTCTCTCTGCCCCTCCCACGCTCATGCTCTGTCCCTCTCTTGTTTCTCAATAAGAAATAAACGTTAAAAAAATTTTTTTTAATAAAAAAATAAATTCAGTATTCTGGCTTCTCCTTGAGGACAGGAATTACATATTCCTCTTTAGGGCCTCACAGGAACCAGCCTAAAATCCTACCTATACTTGTGTGTATCAAACATGTTGAATGGGGACAATGAAGAAACACAAACCCTTTATTTGCAACCCACAAAACTGGAAGGGCCACAGCAAACCACTCCTACTGTGTGAGTAGTAACTTCCCCCTCCTCAGGTCCCCACTCACCCGTCTCTGATCTAGTTCAGGTTAGGTGAGCTAAGAGACACGCACAAAGGGCTCCAACATGTCATTCCCTGGGCCATAAAGGCTAATTCCTCAATTCCCTTCAAAGTGTTCGCCAGGGGCTCCTAAGGGAGGAAGCGTGCTGGAGTGACGGGAGAGACAGGGACACAGACACAGGCTGGTCCCCACCTTTAAGGGACACGACTCTGGGAGAAGAGAGAACAAAGCGCAGACAGCCCCGATGCCGAGCACAGTGCACAGGCGCCAGAAGAAAGGCAGCGGTTAAGGGCTCTGGCGACACAACAGGGGCAAAGGGAGAGTGGGATCCGAGACTCAGAAAAGAGAGAGAGCTGACAGACAGGTGGGAAGGCTGTTCTGGAGAAAAGAAACCTGGTACAGAGCCTGCTGGAAAAAATCAAGAGTTGACTTTGGCCAGAGTAAAGGGTGCATGTGGGCTATTCTAGAAAGGCTGACCTAGGTCGTTTTGGGCAGCATCTGTTCCACAGGGTGACAGCCTCGCCATAGAGCTCGCTGAGTATTTTGAATTTAACCCCCTGGCTGTTTGAGGAGAAGTGAACAATAAAGCTGGCGAAGCAGCTTACGGGCAAGTTCATTAAAAACATGGCCTCCGGGAAAGACCAGAGGAGAAAATGAGAACTACTAGCCTGTACACCAAGGCCAGGATGTTCAGCATGGTAGCCACGTCCGGGTGGTCATGGCCCGAAGTCTTCTCCAGGTCCTCCAGGGCCTGCTTGCAGAGCGGCACGGCCACCTCGTAGCGCCCCTGGGAGGCGTACTGGATGACCAGGTTGTGCAGAGTGCGCAGGCGCGCCGGGATCTCGTAGCCGCCCTGCTGCGCCGCGGCTGCTGCACTGCTGTGCTGCTGCTGGACTGCACAGACAGAGTTTCACTTGAGATGTGCCGAGAGGAAATCATCCGGACGACACCACTGAATGACACCTTTCTTCTCTAGCTTTGGTCCAGGGTGGCACTTGGGCCCCACGCTACGGACACCCACGCAGCACTCCCCAGGCAGGCTGCATAACATCAGTAACTTGTCAGGGTGGTGTGATGCCCCCAACAGAGCAGTCAGACTGCCCTCGGCACCAAACTAATTCTGCCTTTCCAACCCCGTAAGAGTCCACACTTCACGTCTGAACCGTCTATGCACGACCCTATCTCGCAGGGGCCGGTCTAACGTACTACTGTGTCCCACCAAGAAACTCTCTGAAGTTCTTTTGGGAAACATAACGCCATCCAAGTGCACAGAGGGCTGCTCCCGTGAGGCAGGCCACCGGCGCGAAGATGCCCACTGATTGTGGAAATGACATCACAATAGGACAAACCACCTTCTGTTTCTAGGCTGCCACTTAACCACTCCCCTTCGCCAACTTACTTCCTTGGCCGGGTTCGTCGTCATCATTTGGGAAAAGGTCATCCAGAGGTTCTTTGGTGGAATCAGTGTCTTTGTCCTCCTATAAAATCAACCCAGGACAACTTTAGTCTTACGAGTGCTATAAATCCTGTACTGGAAATCGTTAGTGTAAATTTCATTTTAACAAAAAATCTTAGAAAAGATCATCTGTTTTTAAAATCAAATATAGCGCATACTTGGAAAACCTAGAAAAGATGGTGGATAATAAATCGGAAGACTAAAAACAACAGAGGACTGTGTTAAGTCACAAAAACATTTTATATTTGTTCTATAAAATGTACTGTCCTCATGGAGACTGCACATGTATAACCTTATAAAGTTATGTTTTAAACACTAGACATTTCTGAGAATAAATATGATTCAACAAAAAATAAACAAAATAAAACACAGGATTATCCACAATTTGGCTTATCCATCAATTTAGCAAAGAGTAACACAAAGCATGCAGGACTAGAACTCAAACATTAAAGGAAGGTGGGCGGGGGGCGAGGGGGGCAAAAGGCTGCCTTAGATTCTTCACTACATTCTGAAGAAATTCAAACAGAGAAGGGGAAACTCTTACTCGAAATACATTTTACTTGGAAACCAAGTATGTAAAAACAGACCAAAACGGCCCATCTCTGAATGCCACAGACCTGGAGGCTAGATCTCTCCTCCCTGCTCTGCCTCCACCACAAGATCCCTAAGAGCAGTTTGATCCCTGCCAGCTTTGAGTCTGTGACTCAAGTGTCCCCACAGATTAGCACAGGGGTCAAAACCAGGGCTACACAATGGACAGAACAGACAACAGCTTGACCAAGTGAGAAATCAGCGTCACCCCGGGGGCAGGTCACATCACTCGCATCTGGACGGGTTAATCTAAGAAGTACACAGAAGTCACCTAGATAAGATTCCTGTCTGGGATGCGTCGTCTAAATACACTCACAGAGAAACATCACACAACCCACACTGCGGAACAATCTATGAAGCAACTGGCCTATACTCTTCAAAGATATCTATGTTATGAAAAGCGAAGAAAGGTGGGGTTTTTTGCTTCTTTTGAAAAGGACCTGTTACGGGGCGTCTGGGCGACTCAGTCGGTTGAGCGTCCAACTCTAGATTTTGGCTCAGGTCAGGATCCCAGAATTCATGGGATTGAGCTCCACGTCAGGCTCCGCACTGACAGCAAGGAGCCTGCTTGGGATTCTCTCTCTCTGCCCCTTCCCCGCTCACGCACCACTCTGTCTCTCTTAAAATAAATAAACATTAAAAAAAAAAAGACCAGTTTCAGATGAATGACGACTAAGTGAACCAGACGCTGCCATGGTGAAACAGTGCTACGAAGGGCTCTGCCAAGACAATCAGGACAAAGTGAAGAGCAGGTGACGACTGTGCCCGTGTTAAACTGCCCGACTTGACCTGGCCCTGGATTCCACAGGAGTCTGTCCTCATGCCAGGGGGATAGGCCCAGCAGCAGGGGAACGTGGCATGAGGTATGCCGCATATTCGAACACAGTTCACAAGAAACAGTCGTTTGTGTAGATGCTGAGAGGCAGAGTTAGCTCACTGTTAGCTCACTTCCCCAAGCCAGATATTTTTCAAAATAAGAAGTTTTCAAAGTCTCTGAAAGCTTCCAAAACTATCCAGTATTCTAGGTGAATCGCTGGCTGGCTTCAGCATCTCCATTTATTCTCATTCCAACAGCAGTGTATAGCAGTGCTTCTCTTACAGCAAAACGTTCAGTTACTCCACAAGGGAGCAATACGGCAAGCCTAATCAAACGGGGTGCTGTGGACTGATGTGCCCCCGCCCCCTCCCAAATCCTCTACTAAAGCCCTAACCTTCAACATGATGGCGCGTGGAGAAGGGGCCTTTCAGAGGCAACGTGGGTTAGATGAAGTCATGAGGATGGGGCCGTCATGACAGGACTGGTGTCCTTCCTCACACGAAGAGGAAAAAGGAAAAGACGCTAGACTGCCCTCTCGCTCTCTTCCTCTACCCACGCACGAAGGGAGGCCATGTGAGGACACAGCCAGGAAAAAGGCCCTCGCCAAGCACCCGACCGCTGACACCCTGATCTCAGAATCAGGAGAAATAGGTCATGCGGCCTATGGTATTCCATCAGAGTGGCCAGAGTGGATGAAGACATGCACCGTGGTGACGGGAGATGTGACATTAGGGGAAACTGAGTAAAGGATATATGGGAATTCTCTTCACTATCTTTTCAACTTTTCTGTGAATCTAAAATTACTACAGGGTGGCTGGGTGGCTCAGTCGGTTAGGCATCTGATTTCAGCTCAGGTCGTGATCTTACAGTTTGTGGGTTCGAGCCCCACGTTGGGCTCTGCACTGACAGCTTGGAGCCTGGCATCTGCTTTGTTTTTCTATCTCTCTTTCCCTCCCTGCTTGTGCACGTGCACACTGTCTCAAACATTTAAAAAATAATTAATAATAAAAAATAATAATGAAATTAGTCCAAAATTTCTTTTAAAGTTGTTAACTGAACAGATAAAAATGGTGGATGGAAAATAATCAAGACTGAGATGAACCACCAAAGAGAATCAACAAAAAAGGAGAAAAGCAAAATCCCTGGTGAACCCTAACATTCCCAGCAGAAGCAGGCAAGAAGGAAGCAGGAGTGAGGGAGCAGGAGACCCAGGTGGTGTCCTGGGAGCAGGGGGAAGAGAGTCTCAAAGAGAAAGTCAAGACCCACAGCACCACAGGCCACAGACTTAGTTACAGATTACAAGGCTAGATGACAAATGACTGCGTGGGACCCACGCTGACCTGAGAGGGCTCCAGCAGTGCGCTGGGTGTGGAAGCCAGACCCCACGGGTTAAAATGTCCAAGAGATCTCCAGCCGGGACAAACCTTGTCAAGTGCCTCTGTGCATCGTGCCTCACATTTACAAGGTATTCTTACGTTTCCGACCACTGTTCTAAAACACACGTGAGGGGCACCCAGGGGGCTCAGCTGGCTGAGTGTCCAACTCTTGATTTCGGCTCAGGTCATGATCTCCTAGTTCCTGAGATCAAGCCCCGCGTCAGGCTCTGCGCCGACAGTCTGGATCCTGCTTGGGATAGATTCACTCATTCATTCATTCTCTCTTTCTCTCTCTGTCTCTGTCCCTCCCTCGCTCACGCGCATGTGCTCTCTCTCTCTTTCAAAAATAAACTTAAAAAAAAAAAAAAAGAACTTGCAAACACATATATGGAAAGCACATGGCAAGGAGAACCTCCATGACTTGCCCAGGGACTAAGTCCCAAAAGTTAGAATCTCTGGTCTTGCTACATGCAACCACTAAAGCGGGGGCGGAAAACACCGACGGCTTTACTAAAAGAACCTACTAACTACAGCAGGGTTAACTGTCAATGCTGCATTCCTTCTGAACCACTTACGGATGGAGAGATGTCATCATCGTATTTTTTTAACTGATTCATGAATTCCAGATGCTTCTTTTCTTCCTCCAGTTGAGCCACAGATTGCTCGCTCTTCTGTAATTTCTGCTGCGTGTTGGCCAATTCATCCCGCAGCCACTGATTCTCCTGGCACAGGCGACGAACCTGTGCCCGCAGCTTCTGTTTCTCCGACTCGACAGCATTCAGGTGATTGGACAAAGCCATCATAACCTGGACAGACAGAAGCGCTGACAGCACTGCAGGGTCCAGCCCACACGTCCCCCTCCCGCCCACGCACACTCTGTGCCTGCTCTCCTCACGCGGGCAGGGATGTGCTGCGACACAGACAAGTACCACTGCTGCTCACTTCCCTTCCCACCCTCGGTCTCACGTACACAGGGGCGCGTGCTCAAAACATCTACAGGAACCCCACGCTGCTCTGCCGCTTGACAGCATCTCAAATAGACTAGCAATGGACACACAGCTAACTCTTCTGACAAAACTGCTACTTTTCTACTTTCTATCTAAGTGGCTCCAACATAATTTCTCAGAGACCCTTTTCCACATCTGAGAGTGTGTGCCCAAGCAGGCATATGTGTACGGGGGTCACTCAGGGAGGGGCTGGTGACAGAGCTAGAGAAGGGCGGGCAGGCAAATCTTTGATGTTCCAAGGTAAGGGAAGAAATCTTTGTAGCTCGCCAGGCTGTCAGAATGTACTTTGCATTCATAAGCTTAAGTCCAGGCTGTAAAATCTGGTGACGGCCCCAGGGCTCTGCCTGTGGTACACTGATTAGTTTCAGGGACAGACCTGCCTGAGGCATTAGCAAGCTCCTAGAAGTATACGCGCAGAGTGAGCTGGGAAAAGTCTGCCCCAGTCCGTTCTGTCTTTAGACCATGCAACTGCCTTTCCCTCTACCATCCTCCTAGTTTCAAACCTGAACTCCAGAAAGTAAGGCTTTTTTCTCCTTTGTTCTTAACCCTAGTACTTGCCAAACTAAAAAGGAAGTCCATATTCATATCACTTTTCAACAGAATTTGCCTTATAACAGATTCACAATAAGCAAACACAGTTAACGTTCCACAATTAGTCTTTCACACAGTGGGAATGAAAAACTCTAGAATGAGGGTATGGATAGTCACTGTGGAATAGAACAGTGTCCTCTTCATGGATGTGGGACTTAGGAACCTAGCAGGCCCCACTTCTTTCTTCATTCACCACACAAGAGGAAAGCCAAGAAAAAGAGAGGCCAAATTTCAGTGTATGTAAATTTACCTGAAATGTGCTGGCAGAGCCAACAGTTATCAGGGGAACAGTTACCACCTAGCTGTTTCTAATTTTTCACCTGTATGTCCAGCATGATAAAAACAAAGGTTTAGTCAAAAAACAAAGGTTTAGGGGCACGTGGGTGGCTCAGTCGGTTGAGCTTCCGACTTCGGCTCAGGTCATGATCTCACGGTCTGTGAGTTCGAGCCCTGCGTCGGGCTCTGTGCTGACAGCTCAGAGCCTGGAGCCTGCTTCAGATTCTGTGTCTCCCTCTCTCTCTGACCCTCCCCCGTTCATGCTCTGTCTCTCTCTGTCTCAAAAATAAAGAAACATTTAAAAACAACAACAACAACAAAGGTTTAGGGCCACCTGGGTGGCTCAGGCCATGATCTCACGGTTTGGGAGTTTGAGGCCCACGTGGAACTCTCTGCTATCAGCACAGAGCTCCCTTGGCGTCCTCTGTCCTCTCTCTGCCCCTCCGCTGCCCTCTCTCTCTCAAAAATAAATAAATTCAAGCACTGAAAAAACAAACAAACCCACAAAGGTTTAGCAATCTTGTCTTAGGGTACTGCAGAGACTATTAGCTGTTGGCAATATCCATTCTCCCTTCTTTCTTAGGCTTAAGAAGGTGGAAATGTAAGTGGGCAGGGCAGCATTCCCCAGTCTCCCTCACAACTAGGTGTGGCCATGAAACAAGGTGTGGCCAAAGAAATGTAAGCAATGCTGTGTACCAGCTGGAGGAAGTAAAGGGAGGAGGCACACCCTTCCTGTCCCTTCCCTATCCTAGAATGTGGTCATGTGGCTGCAGCTGGACTCCAGAAAAGGTTGCAGCTCCGACTCCACAAAAAAAGCTGTGTGCAGCACAATGCAGAGGCCTGGGCATCCCTGAGGACTGTGCAGCTACACAACCTGTCTGGGGCGGCCTACCTTGGTATTTCTCTTATACATGTCTGTGATGTTTAAGCCACTGTTTTCATTTATGACATATGCAGCCAAAATCAAATCCTAAATGACAAACAGGGTTACCTCTATTTTACTGCCTCTGCTTGTTAAAACTTAGACGTACCCAAATCAATCATTTATATTACATACAAGCTGATCTCTGTTATTCTGTAAGTATCTTCCCTCTAGTTTAATTAAACTACATATTTCAGATGAAGTCTCCATTTCTCCAGACTGTCAAGTGCATGTTCCTGTCTGAGGCGACCTCACGTATACCTGTGCCTCACTCAGGCCAAGCTCCAGCATTTCCAGTGACTTCCGGATCATGTTTGATTTCTCCTCCACCAGATTACTTTCATCATCTTTCTTCAAACACTTCAGTGTTTCCAGTAAACTTTGTAAAATGGAATTATGCTCGTTCTTCAGAGCTTCCAGCCCCTGAATCACTTGCTTTGTCTTAGAAATAATCTCATCCTGTGTAAGCTTCTCCAACTTGTCTTCCTTTATATACACCATTGTGGACATGTTGTCATACATTCTAGAATGGAAAAAGGAAAACAAATTAGGTATCTCATTACAGGTTTGATTTATGTTACATCTTTAATAAAAGACATTGTGTGAAGAGTCTTAAATTAACATTTTTTTAGGTGAATAATAAACATGTATTTGTGACTTGTTGAAATACTGTACTGTTTGTTTTCCCTTTGCAGACCAATTTAATTATTTTTCTGGCTTAGGTCTGGATTCTTTTTAATGGAACAAATGACAGCAACTGAAATTAATGCCAAAGATTAAAAGCAGCAAAACCACCAAATGGCATTTCCAAAGCACAAAGCCTCAGTGAACAAAAGTTCTCTGAATGTTTGCAAGCTTTTTTCCCCCTTAATGAAATGCAGAAAGGACAGTAAATTCTTGGTAACATATTTACCAGACAAAGCCTTGAGAAGTGGTCACAGTTGGAAGAAGGAAGAAAACCAGCAAAGGAACATGGGAACAATCAGAGTAGCAGGAGAAGGACTAGGTCCGTCTGAAACACGGTGAGAGAGTGACATGAGCAGGATCATCAGCACTGTAAAGACTCAAGGAGAACGGGGGCCCCGCGGGCCTCTGGGATCGGAATAGCCGAGAGGCCAACAAGATTTCATGAAATCATACAGTGTCTGGAACGGGATCTAAAATACTACAATGAGAAAGAAAAATGAAAGGGGCATAAAACAGCATCAGCAAAATCATGGTGACTGTGGACACTAAGCAACTGTCCCCACTTTACCAAATGTCTAGGTTTGTGGATGTTTTTAAATCCCATAACTCAGTTTTAGGGAGGGAGGGAGGGAGGGAGGGAGAGAGGAAGAGGAAGAGGAAGAGGAAGAGGAAGAAAAGAGAAAAAGAGAAAGAGAAAGAGAAAGAGAAAGAGAAAGAGAAAGAGAAAGAGAAAGAGAAAGAGAAAAAGGAGAGGGACAGGGTGCCTGGGTGGTTCAGTCTGCTGAGCGTCTGTCATGATCTCACAGCTTGTGGGTTCAAGCCCTGCATCAGGCTCTGACAGCTCAGAGCCTGGAGCTGCTTCAGATTTTATGTCTCTCTCTTTCTGCCCCTCCCCCACTTGTGCTTTCTCTCTCTCTAAAAATAAATAAACAAAAAAAAATATTAAAAACAAAAAAAGAAAAGAAAAGGAAAAGAAAAGAAGAGAAGAGAAAAGAGAAAAGAGAAAAGAGAAAAGAGAAAAGAAAAGAAAAGAAAAGAAAAGAAAAGAAAAGAAAAGAAAAGAAAAGAAAAGAAAAAAGCCACAGTGAATATTAAAGAAGGTTGTTCAGGGGGCACCTGGGTGGTTCAGTTGGTTAAGCATCGGACACTTGATTTCAGCTCAGGTCCTGATCTCAGTTTGTGAGTTTGAGCCCCACATTGGGCTCTGCACTAACAGCGCAGAGCCTGCTTGGGATTCTCTCTCCCTCTCTCTGACCCTCCCTCCCTCATTCTCCCTCTTTTAAATAAAAAAGATTTTTATGGGGCACCCGGGTGGCTCAGTCGGTTAAGCCTCTGACTTCGGCTCAGGTCATGATCTCACTGTCCTTGAGTTCGAGCCCTGCATCAGACTCTGACAGCTCAGAGCCGGGAGCCTGCTTTGGATTCTGTGTCTCCCTCTCTCTCTGACCCTCCCCTGGTCACGCTCTATCTCAAAAGTAAATAAACATTAAAAAAATTTTTTTTAATTTTTTTTAAATCTTAAAAAAATTAAAAAAACATTTAAAAAAGAAAGATTGTTAACGGACAGGGATTGAAGTCAGATTACACATCAAAGTAATTTCCTCCAGAGCACTTAGCACCACCTGAAATCTTGTTTGTTTCCACATACTGCCTTCCAGCCTTGAATGCAAGCTCTACTTAAAAGGCAAGGGGGGTGGGGGGGCACCTGGGTGGCTCAGTTGGTTGAGCATCTGACTTTTTTTTTATGTTTATTTTTTGAGGGGGGGGGAGGAGGCAGAGAGAGAGGAACAGAGGATAGGAAGCAGACTCTGAGCTGTCAGCACAGAGCCCAACACAGGGCTCAAACTCACAAACTGTGAGATCATGACCTGAGCTGAAGTCAGACACTTAACTGACTGAGCCACCCAGGTGCTCCGAGCATCTGGCTCTTGATTTCAGCTCAGGTCGTGATCTCACAGTTCGTGGGATGGAGCCCTGCGTCGGGCTCTGTGCTGACCATATGGAGCCTGCTTGGGATTCTCTCTCTCCCTCTCTCTCTGCCCCTCCCCCATGCACTCTCTCCTGCTCTCTCCCTCAAAACAAATATATAAGCTCTTAAAACACACAAAAAAATAAAAAGCAAGGGACTCAGAGCACCTGGGTGGCTCCATCAGTTAGAAGTCCAACTTGAGCTCAGGTCATGATCTCATGGCTCATGAGTTCAAGCCCCACACTGAGCTCGCTGCTGTCGGCTCAGAGCCTGCTTCAGATCGGTTGTCTCCCTCTTTCTGCCCCTACTCCACTGGCACTCTGTCTCTTTCTCTCAAAAATAAATAAAAACATTAAAAAAAAAAAAAAAGGCCAGGGACCTTATCTCATGCCCCACTAAATCACAGACCCTAGGGCAGCTCCTGAGCCCTGGCAGACCACCTGGTGAACGCAGGTACTGATAGTGGTGCGTGAAGGGAAGCAGTGTCAAAGCACCAAATACAGGCCACTCATTCCAGGATTTGGGAGTAAAGGCTCCAAGCAGTTAATGAAAGGGCCATGTTAACAACTGTACACACTGTTTTACAGTGGAAAATTGCTATTTTTGCATAACTGCAAAAAGTCAATTCCTTGGGAATGCAAGCTGGTGCAGCCACTCTGGAAAACAGTATGGAGGTTCCTCACAACACTAAAAATAGAACTACCTTACGACCCAGCAATTGCACTACTAGGCATTTATCCACGGGATGCAGGTGTGCTGTTTCGAAGGGACACACGCACCCCCATGTTTATAGCAGCACTATCAACAGTAGCCAAAGTATGGAAAGAGCTCAAATGTCCATCAACGGATGAATGGATAAAGAAGATGTGGTGTGTGTGTGTGTGTACACACACACACACACACACACACACACACACACACAATGGAGTATTACTCAGCAATCAAAAAGAATGAAATCTTGCCATTTGCAACTACGTGGATGGAACTGGAGGGTATTATGCTAAGTGAAATGAGTCAGTCAGAGAAAGACAAAAAGTCACAGAAAGACATATGAGGACTTTAAGAGACAAGACAGACGAACATAAGGGAAGGGAAACAAAAATAATATAAAAACAGGGAGGGGGACAAAACAGAAGAGACTCATAAATATGGAGAACAAACTGAGGGTTATGGGAGGGGTTGTGGGGGGGGGGTGGGCTAAGTGGGGGAGGGGCACTAAGGAACGTACTCCTGAAATCAGCGTTGCACTATATGCTAGTATGGATGTAAATTTTTAAAAATTAAAAATTAAATTAAAAAAAAACGAGTAACCCTTTTAACTGACCAGCTGAAAATAAAGAGAGCCAATTTCTCTTGAAATTCAGAGGCTATCTCTGTAGGACTATTCAGAGAAATCCACCTCTGTACCACAAAGAACTCAGAAAACAACAAAAGAACAGAGGTAACTCCTCTACCTGACAGTCTGTATTACCATTACATCTGTCATATATCTACCTTATGGCTCTCCAACCCCACCGCAAATCCAGGAGAGCAGGCCGCCTCGGTCCCAGTCTGTCACACAGTAAATGCTAACTACATATTTGCTGAACAATTAACAAAACATTTCAGGAGCAGCTTCCAACGCTCACATCTCAACGGCACTACGTCAAAGTGTCAGCCTGATCGCCATGCACAGCGAGGAGGATGGTGAAGAGGTGGATGTCCAGAGCAGGTGTCTCTAGAGAAAAGAGGAAAATCAAGCTGAAGACCTCCCTCTCCACCTTTGGCAGCAACTTCCAAATGATGCAACATTTTAGTCTTTTTTTCCCCAAACTAGAAGATCCAAGTGTCTTACTGAAACTCCAAGCGAGGGCCTAGAATGCAGACAGCAGCTGGGACCCACAGGCTACCAGAAGATAAACTAAGCATATACAAGCAGCAAGAGCTAAAGGCACTGTCGGGGCCTGCGAGGTGGGAGCACGAACTGAGGGGGGGTGGGGGGACAGCAGGCACCTCCACTGGAGAGGGGAGGCCAGACACACGAAGAAACCGCTCCTGAGGTAAGGCAGTCTTACCAGGTGAGCCCATCTCCTCCAGACGGGAGTGCGGAGGGCACTCCCAGCCAGGGGAGCAACAGGGGCCAGGGCAGAGGCGGGAAAGCACCCACTGCCTGCGAGCAGCCTCGTCAGGCCACAGGTCATGGTGCTCGAGGCTCGTGGTGACAAGGCCAGAGTCCAGGGGAGTAAGCCAGAGGACAGCTGCATTCTGAAGGCAGGAGCCTGCGGGGAGAATGAATGGGGCTGGGCAGTGCCAGGAAAGGGAAGACAACTCGGGGGTAGTGGCATGATCACAGCCCAGCAGATACGCTGCACTCTCTTCCCTAGCCCTCTGCCAGAATGAGGCTCATGCCTCTCCCTGGAAAGCAAAACACCCAGCCAGCACCTTCTCAGTCTTTTCAGACACTATTAAACTCGGGGATGCAAAGGAGAGTCTGGAGACTCTAGTGAGAAGTGAGAGCAACTTCACTACTCAAACCACCTGTCTCGGCATGAATGGGCAGTAAATCATGTCAATGTCCATGAATCCTGTCCATTCCTCAGAGAGTTAAAAACAGAACTACCCTACAATCCAGTAACTGAACTACCAGGTATTTACCCGAAAAATATAAAAACACTAATTTGAAGGGATACACGCACCCCAATGTTTACATCCGCATTATCAACAATAGCCAAATTATGGTAAGCCCAAATGTCTACGGACTGATGAATGGACAAAAATGGAGTATTACTCAGCCATTAAAAAAAAGAAGGAAATCTTGCCACTTGCAACCTCTATGGATCTAGAGGGTGTAACGCTAAGTGAAATAAGTCAGAGAGAGACAAATCCCATATGATTTCACTCATATGTGGAATTTAAGAAACAAAACAAACAAGAAAGGAAAGACAGAGAGGCAAACCAAGAAACAGACTCCTAACTACAGAGAACACACTGATGGCCACCAGCAGGGAGGTAGATGGGGGGATGGGAGAAGTAAGTGATAGGGATTAAGGAGTGCACTTGGGATGACCACCAGGGGACCTATGCAATTGTCAAATCACTATATTGTCCACCTCAAACTAACATCACGCTGCATGTTAACTATAGCAGATCTAACATTTAAAACTTAAAAAAAAAAAATTAAATCCCAACCAATCACAAAGATGGCCATTGTCCTATCTTTAGAGGTTCGAGTGGAGGCTGATAAAAGGGGAAGAGAGGGCAGTTTTGCTTATGCAAAAGAGAAAAAATGGGGAGGGGCAAAGAGTTTAAACAGGAATAGCAAAATCCTACCAGGTAGGATTCATAGACAGGAAAAAAAATCACAACAAAATGGGAAAATTTAATCGTTTAACTGAGGTGATACCTCAAGTAAGTAAATACATTTAAAGAATAAGTCAACACATTTGAAGAAAACCAAATCTGGGGCACTTGGCTGGCTCAGTCGGTAGAGCGTGTGACTCTTGATCTCAGGGTCATGAGTTTGAGCCCCACGTTGCGTGTAGAGATTACTAAAAATAAACAAACTTAAAAAAAGAAATCCAAATTTAATTCCTCAGGGAATATGCAACAGAACTGGTGACACTGCACCGCGTGCTCACACTCTTGTAGAGGCTTTAACCACAGACAAGGATAATAAATACAAATGTCATCTGGACGTGCACAAATAAAAGGGTGGGGGAGCAGTTAAGGTAGATTTCTTTTTAACTTATTCTTAACAGAAAATCAGTTAAGAATCCAAATGCTCTTGGGAGGCACTTAGCTCTCTTAAGAACGGAGATGATGGGTGCCTACAGGGCTTACTTTAGCCCAGGTCATGATCCCGAGGTTTGTGAGTTAGAGCCCCACACTGGGCTCTGCACTGACAGTGTGCAGCCTGCTTGGGATTCTCTCTCTCTCTCTGCCCCTCCCCGACTTATACACCCTCTCTCTCTCTCAAAATAAATAAACTAAAAAAAAAAAAAAGGCACTGAGAGGACAGGGTGCTGCTATGTGGAAAGCATGGGCCTCAGAATCCAGAGCAAGCAGGTGCAGAGCCTGGCTCCACCACCACAGCACGGGCGAAGTCCCCAAACTACCCTGGGTCCCAGGATTAGAGGGGGCCTACTGTCCGGGCAGTTAAAGGCACAGGAGAATGCAGCTGAGTCACCAAGCACAGTGGCTGACCGTAATCAGTGCAGTTTCCACCTGGGAGCTAAGCAATCGGGAACATCCCTGATAAGTGACCGCTCAACACCTGCAGACACACCTCTAACATGGGCCTCAGTACTTTGCAAGACAGCTGATTCCTTGTTAGACTGCTCGGAGAGGTAATTAGAAAGTTATTCCTTTTGCTGAGTTCAATCTCCCTCCTTAAATTTCTATCCATTGAGGCAACTTCTCCCCTCTAATATAAACAAACAATATATTTACTATCTTACAAGACATTTCAAATATTGTGGTTCAGTCAGAGGACTCTCCAAATCTTCTGTTTCCCGAGCTCATACCTCATGCCACCCTCAGGTACCCCTCAATCATAGCAGTTTCCATACCCCCTCATCCAACCCACCATCCTACAAATAGACCTACACATGCCACTTTTTCAGAGGGAAACCCACAGCAGCATACATGCTTAGACTGCTCCGTAGCTCTCTTAAGTTCCAGGCTAAGTCATTATGACCAAAGACCGCTTATATAAAAAAGAGTGCTAAAGGAACTGGCTATTTAGGGGGAAAAAAGGTGTTGTATTCCTACCGTCACTGTACACTAAATTCCATTTTGATTAAAAAAATTAAGTGAAGAAAGTGCCACAAGAAACTAGAAGAAACCTCAGGCGAAGACATATATGCATCTAGGTGAAGGTAAAGAGTGGGCCCTGAACAAAATGGCAGAAAACTAAAAGAAAGATAGGTAAGAGTTCACTTAAAATAAGAAACTTCTCAAGTTTGCCAAATAAACTCTCGGTTGAAAGGGTTCTTGTAACGGTTACACTGATTTCTAAAGGGTAAAATACCGGGACTCTACGTCTGCTCAAACACCACACTTTGTCAGCCTAGCAACCACGGCATCCCTAAGACTTTCTTGCAACTCTTGGGCTGTGTGTGCTTCCCAGTGATTCTGGAACAATGAGTCAGCCAGAACAATGCCTGCCGCTCTACAGGCATGCAGGAAGTATGTGCTCAATAAATCAATGAAACACGGGGTGCTCGGCTGGCTCAGATGGAAGACCGTGCGACTCTTGATCTCCGTGTTGTGAGTTCGAGCCCCAGGTTGGGTGCAGAGATTACTTAAACAACCTAACAAAAACTTTATTTTTTTTTTTTAATGGTACACTTCGTTTGTTTTTTTTTTATTTTTTTTTTCCAACGTTTATTTATTTTTGGGACAGAGAGAGACAGAGCATGAATGGGGGAGGGGCAGAGAGAGAGGGAGACACAGAATCAGAAACAGGCTCCAGGCTCTGAGCCATCAGCCCAGAGCCTGACGCGGGGCTCGAACTCACGGACCACGAGATCGTGACCTGGCTGAAGTCGGACGCTTAACCGACTGCGCCACCCAGGCGCCCCTAACAAAAACTTTAAAATGAATGAATAAACCAGCCTTGGGAGCCAACACATCTGATTCCAACTCCCTATTATCCCCTCACCTATCATGGAACCTCTTGGAGCCTCAATCCCCACATGTAAGGGGCAACAGACAGCCAACCCACCTGGAACATGGTACTCAAATACTCCCCTCCCGCTTCCCTTCTGAGTAACACACTCAATATCTGGCCCCAGGTTATTCTTACTAGCCATGGAAAATTATGTCTATGCTTTTACTTCAAAAAAAAAAGAGAGAGAGAACTCTTTGAAGTCCCATTATTTGCTCTGTGAAAGCAAAAGAACTCAGTGCTCAATGCATAATCTCCAACACAGCACCTGACAAATCTGACATCTGAATTAAGCTCCTTAAACAAGAGAAGCCCTTCTTATGGTCAAACCTCTCAAATCTACCGTTCAACAGGCAAAGCTATTATGGTCTATTACGCTGCTTGTCTCATTCAAATCCTCAACAAAGTCTGTACTGTGTCCACAGATTACAAGTCACTACCTAAAATAATAAAGAGAAAAATAATCCTAAAGCTTAATCTTCCACCTTTCTTTAATTTTAGAACTACTTTTGTCTCCATTATTTTAAATCATGGTTCAATCTTTGCTATTTTTATTGGGTAGAATAATGGTTTTGATGTGTATTTTTAATACACACGACTCTCATATCCAAGGATTCACATCACTCATGTGACTCATGTGACACAACACCCAAGAAACCTAGTTTATCTCCACATTCAGATCCCCAGTTAAATCCTACATGTAACATTTTGTAACCCAAAAATCCGGCAATATTTATTTCTAAGATGCCAGTTGAAAAACAATAAAAACAGACATGCTCTCTTATGAACTACCAGAGGGCAGAAGTGAGGGAGTCCAGCTGACACTTGAACACGAGTGTGAACTGTGCAGGTCCACGTCTACGTGGATATTTTATGGTGTTGTAACGTAAATACATTTTCTCTACGGTTTTCTTAATAGTTTTCTTTCCTCTGCCTTACTTTATCGTAAGAATATAGCGTATAATATATGTAACATAAAATACATGTTTATCAATTATTTATATCATCAGCAAGGCTTCCAGTCAACAGTGGGCTATTAGTAGTTAAGTGTTTGAGGAGTCCAAAGTTACAGGCAGATCTCTGACTGTACGGGGCTGTCAGGTGTTGGGTGTCGAGGCCTAGAACCTTGTGTTATTGAAGGGTCAATTATACAATGTTGTCCTTTCAAAGGCCTGACTTCCCTTTGGAAATACAGGAAACCAAAACAGGCCCTTGATTTAAGAAAGAAATTAGGAACGCCAGGGTGGCTCAGTCAGTTAAGCGTCTGACTTGATTTCAGCTCAGGTCATGATCCCATGGTCATGAAGTCGAGCCCTGCACAGGGCAGGAACCTGCTTCAGATTCTCTCCCTCCCTCTCCCTCTTCCCTCCCAACCCCCTCCCAGAAAAAAATTTAGGGGTGCCTGGGTGGCTCAGTCAGTTGAGCACCCTGTCCACTGAGCCCACTGTCGATTTCTGTTCAGGTCACTCTTGATATCGGCTCAGGTCATGGGATTAAGGCCTGCATGGGGTTCTGTGCTGAGTGTGGAGCCTGCTTGGTATTCTCATTTTCTCTCTCTCTTTCTCTTTCTCTCTCTCTCTCTCTCCCTCTGCCCCTCCCCCCCTTGCATGCTCTCTCTCCCCTCTAAAATAATTTTAACGTTAAATTTTGTTTAATTAAAAATAAAAAGAAAATTAAATCCCTACATGCTCAAACCTGAAATAAATGGACAAGGCAACTGAACCATCCATCTTCGTCTGTATCATGAATTTCTCGGAATACACATAAGGAGAGGATTTAGACCTTGACAGTAACTAAAGATATGACTAGCAGTAACTAACACACCGGCATATCACTAACGCACCATTACTTAAGTATGACAAAAATACCAGACAGCAATATTAATTTGCATATTCTGTTGCTTTACTTCTGCTCTGAAATACTCCAAGCAGAGGTAATATGCAAAATTGAAAATAGCCCCTACTAATACTAAAATTATTCTCTTAATTTGTCCTTTAACATAACTGGTCTGTTAGGCAAAGACTGAGAGTTTTTTAAATTTTATTTATTGATTTTAGGTAATCTGTACACCCAACATGAGGCTCAAACTCATGACCCCAAGATCAACAGTCACACGTTTACCAACTGAGCCAGCTAAGTGCTCCAAGACTGAGTTTACTTGCTCTAACACACCAGTGACTAAGAGAAATCTTCAGTGTTACAAAATCAACTCCTGTTAGGGATGATGAAAACTGACAAATTTAAAGTGGACAATTCTGGGCTCATGTGGGTGGCTCAGGCGGTTGAGTGTCCAACTTTTGATCCTGGCTCAGGTCATGATCTCACTCAAGAGATCGAGCCCCGCATCGAGCTCTGTGCTGACAGCGCAGAGCCTGCTTGGGGTTCTCTTTCTCCCTCTCTCTCTGCCCCTCCCCCACTCATGCTCACTCTCTCCCTCAAAATAAATAAATAAATCTTTAAAAAATTAAGTGGACAATTCTGTGCAATGAGAAGTTGATGCTTCAAACTGAGACGTAGGACTGCTATGTCCACTGAGCCATGGCAGGTAAGCGGCAGGAACTTGAGCGAGGCAACATGAGAGGCTGGAGGATCCAACGGTCACCTACGACCTGGCCTGCAGAACACCAACAGCTAGGCCTTGGCCTCCAAAGGAGAAGGTGAGAGGTGCAACCAGCTCAGTGACAGTTAATTACTTACTGGGCACCAACTCTACCTATGCCAGACACTGTCCTAAGCATAGGATGTGGACCGTATGAAAAAAACACTTTTTAAAGAAAATAAAAATGTGGTGACAAAAGAATATCCTGCGGCACCTGGGTGACTCAAGTCGGTTGAGCATCTGACTCCTGATTTCAGCTCAGGTCATGATCTCATGGTTTCATGGGTTGGAGCCCCAGGTCGGGCTCTGCACTGACAGTGCGGAGCCTGCTTGGGATTCTGTCTCCCTCTCTATGCCTCTCCCCACCTGCACTGTCTCTGTCTCTCTCAAAATAAATAAACTTAAATATACAGATACAGAACAGATATAGATATATATATATCTCCTACACGCTCCCAGGGGCTCAGGGGTAGGGGTCATATAGACAGAATTAAACAATCAGAATGGCTTCAGACTTCTCAAGAGCAAAACTGGAAGCAAAAGGCAATTAAACAAATGCCTCCAAAGCTCTGAAGGAAAATTATTTCCAATTTCCAATTCCAAAGCCAGCTAAACTCTCCATCAACCATGGGGACAGAATAACATTTTCAGACATACAAGGTCTCACAAACTTTTACCTCTCATGCACCATTTCTCAGGCTACAGGAAGATGCGCTCAAGCAAAATGAGAAGTCAAGAAGAAAACATGGAACACAGGGCACAGGGTCCCCCGGGGGGGAAGACGGGGCTCTGCACCCACCACCGGACGAGTGCTGGAGACGGCGGGGTGAATCAGCACCAACTTAAAAAGGAAATGAAAACAAGATAATTAACTCCTAAGGAAACAAAAGGTCAAATAGGAAAAGCAATCACACAGTTCATTACATAAATCAGCTCTGGCATTTATATGGTCATAAGAATATAAACGGTAAAGACACACCTAAACAAAATTTAAATTCTGCGGGAGCTTATGCAGATGCAAAGGGGGAGCACCTGTGTGGTGAAGCGAAGCAAAGAAAGAGCTCAGTCCCAATGATCTAGAACGGGAAGTCAAAAACTGAAAAACCATCGGGGCGCCTGGCTGGCTCAGTCAGTAGAGCATGGACTCTTGATCTCAAGGTTGTAAGCGTGAGGCCCTCGTTGGGTGCAGAGATTACTTAAAAGTAAAATCTTAAAAAAAAAAAAATCATCAGACAGCAACATAAGCCTGTTATTTAGAAACAGCAGTAATTATGTAAAAATTGTATTTCACTTAAAAGAAGTGAAAACGGGACCGTTTCACAGGTGGCTGTTAGTTAAGCCTCTAGCTTTGGCCCAAGTCGTGATCTCCCGGTTTGTGGGTTCGAGCCCCATGTCGGGCTCTCTGCTGTCAACGTGGAGCCCACTTCGGATCCTCTGTTTCCCTCTCTTTACCCACCCACCCCTGCTCGTGCGTTTGCACTCTCTCTCAAAAATAAATAAATTTTTTTTTAATAATTTTAAAATAATAAGTGAAAACGGGTGCCTGGGTGGCTCAGTTAGTTAAGCATCTGACTCTTGATTTCGGCTCAGGGTTAGTGAGATCGAGCCCCAGGTGGGGTCTACGCTGACAGCACAGAGCCTGCTTGGGATCCTCTCTCTCTGCCCCTCCCCCATTCGCCTCCCCTAATAAATTTTAAAACTTTAAAAAAATGTTTACTGGGGGCTAGGTGGCTCAGTTGGTTAAGTATCTGACTTTAGTTCAGGTCATGATTTCGTGGTTTGTGGGTTCGAGCCCTGCATCAGGCTCTGTACTGAGAGCTCAGAGCCTGGAACCTGCTTCAGATTCTGTGTCTCCCTCTTTCTCCGTTCCTCCCCTGCTTGGGCTCGCTCGCTCTCTCTCTCTCTCAAAAATAACATAAACATTATAAAGAAAGAAGAAACGAAGGGAGGAAGGGAGGAAGTGGAAGAGAGAGAGAGAGAGAGAGAGAGGAAGAGAGAGAGAGGAAGAGAAAGAGAGAGAGGGAGAGAAAGAGGGAGAGAAAAGAGAGAGAGAGAGAGAGAAAGAAAGAAAGAAAGAAAGAAAGAAAGAAAGAAAGAAAGAAAGAAACTAAAAATTAAAAAACAACAACAACAACAACAAAAAGTTACTTCTAGGAAGAAGGAAAGGGGGAGCAAGCCGGTGGCAAAAACCAACACTTATGAAACTATGTGACTCTGAAACCCACGGGTCCCATTCTCACTGCATCACAGCCAGAGTCCCTGTGCTCCCCCTGACTTAAAAGGCAACAGTGCCAGTCCTGACCACCGGCTGACGTGGTTTGCGCAGGCCTCCCCTGGGCAGGATTACCTCCACTAGACACACCCACTCCAGCTGTCCTTTCGACGCTCATCTTTAGGAAGCACGTCACTAGGGGGGCAGCCCACCCCCAGAGGGGTGGGGAGAGCGAATGTGAAGAGGGATTATAAGGTGTCTGGAGTTCTTCTGTACAGGACAGTGTCTCCTCTCTGCCTCATCCCTCATTTACTTATTTAACCATTAATGTCAATATGGACAGGAGCTGTTTGTTTTATACTTCAGGTTTTATCTAAAGAATACTCGTTATTACACATACCATGTTATTTATTTTGTGGCTCAAACTGTCTCAGTTTGGGCCAGTGAGAGTTCTGTCAACTGGCTAGCATGTTCTTTTGACATGCTCCTACCCCTTTGCTTTTTGAGCACTTCTGTACTTTCTAGCACCACAAGATGTCCCAGGCTCGTCTTGTACTCTCCCTGCCCCAGCCCTAGAATCAGCCATTATCTGAAGGGGCCTTGGTTTGTTTGATGGTAAAATGGTTTCGGAATCCAAAATTGGGCCCGGCGAGCTTCTTCTCAAACCTGCAAACCCATCCCACCATGAGGAAAATGTCAGACAAACGCAAGTTGAGGGCCATTCTACAAAATATTGACCAGTACTTCACAGACCAGGAAAAACGATGGCTACGTGTGATATGGTGTCCTGGATGGGTTTCTGAACAGAACAAGGATATTAGGGGAAAACTAGTAAAATCCAAATAAAATGTGGAGTTTGGTTAAAATTATGTACCAATGCTAGTTCCTTAGTTGTCATAAATGTGCCATAATAATGTAGAATGTTGACATTAAGAGAAATTGAGTACAGGCGTGCAGGGATTTTGTACTGTCTTCCAACTTTTCTGTCAACAGAAAACTATCCAAAAAGTTTGTTCTTTAAAAATCTACCTACAAAGAATACAAAAAAGTATGCATGTAACTTTAATAAAGACAAAACCAGGAAAGCGTACACGTGCTCTGCATAGTAAGAACTCACATCTGTGCAGGATTTTAGTTTCTGGAGTATTTCCATAAGGGTATGGTTTTTGTTTTTTTTTAAGTAGGGTTCATTACCAGCGTGGAGCCCAACGCGGGGCTCAAACTCACAATCCTGAGACCAAGACCTGAACTGAGATCAAGAGTCAGACGTTCAACCAACCGAGCCACCCAGGGGCCCCACGTGTATTGTTTTAGAAGAACAAAAGACAAAGTCTGTAAGTGGTTTAGGCAACAATCATTACAATTCCCACTTACAGATGAGGAGACGGATCGTTGAAGACACGTAGCCCACACTACCCAGAAGAGGAACAGAATCCAAGCTCCCTCCACCGCGTTCAGGTGCACCTTTGATTTAGTGACCACACTGCTGTACACGCACGCGTACACACACCACAAGCACCCTGTGCTTCTGCTGGTTCACCAAGAAAACAGACAAGCACCTCTCCGGACTGCCTGGGGTTGCAGGCAAAGGAACATCTCAAACCCTCAAATATAGAAAGGATTTGAAACTTCGGTCACAATAAAAATAGACCAACCTAAGTGAGACAAGAATAGAAATGCTGAATACACTGAATATTTTATAAGACAGAGAAATTAAACCAGAACTGGGTGGACGCTAAAAGCACTTTTTAAAGATTATACTAGATCATACATACTGAATTTTTGTCATACCAAATTATCAATTTTCATGTAATGTTATTTCCCATCTCTACCACCTGATCTTTTCATATATTTATACTCCCTTTATACTTACATGAGACTTATACTGCCTACAGACAATGAGATTATACACGCACATTCTACAAACAGGGAATACAATTTTCAATAGTTTGACAGATTTTAACAAACCTTCCCCCTCTCTCAAAAATTAACCAAAAAAAGGGCATCTGGGTGGCTCAGTCAGTTGAGCATCTATCTGACTCTTGATTTTGGATCAGGCCATGATCTCACGGTCCCCCCACTGGGCTCTGCACTGAGCACAGAACCTGCCTGAGATATTCTCTCTCTCTCTCTCTCTGTCTCTCTCTCTGTCTCTCTCTCTCTCTCTCTCTCTGTCTCTCTCTCTGTCTCTCTCTCTCTCCCCCCCTCCCCGCCCCTCTCCCCTGCTCACACTCTCGAAAGAAAGAAAAAAAGAAAGAAAGAAAGAAAGAAAGAAAGAGCTAATGTAGTAAAGAAAGTTAAATATATATATATTTAAAAGATGTGTGGAATTAGATCAGTGGTTGCGGTTGCCCAAAATACAGAAAAAATTCACCAAATTGTATACTTTAAAATAATAACTTTTGGGGCACCTGGGTGGCGCAGTCGGTTAAGCGTCCGACTTCAGCCAGGTCGCGATCTCACGGTCCGTGAGTTCGAGCCCCGCGTCGGGCTCTGGGCTGATGGCTCAGAGCCTGGAGCTTGTTTCTGATTCTGTGTCTCCCTCTCTCTCTGCCCCTCCCCCGTTCATGCTCTGTCTCTCTCTGTCCCAAAAATAAATAAACGTTGAAAAAAAAAATTTAAAAAAAAATAATAATAACTTTTATTTTACGGGACTTAAATTTCAATTTTTTTAAAGAATGTGATAGAAAAAAACGACAGAGTGAAGGACAGCCAAGAAAGAAACATGAATTATTCTGACAGTTTTTTTTTTTAATTTTTTAACCTTTATTTATTTTTGAGAGATTGAGAGAGGCAGAGCACAAGCAGGGGAGGGGCACAGAGAGCTGGAGACAGAATCTGAAGCAGGCTCCAGGCTCTGAGCTCTCAGCACAGAGCCCGACGTGGGATTCGAACCCACGAACTGCGAGATCATGACCTGAGCTGAAGTCGGATGCTCAATGGACTGGGCCACCCAGGCGCCCCTGACAGTTTGACTATGAAATGAAGTTCCTAGAAAAACAAAGTCTAGCACAGAAAAAGAAAAATAAGATAGAAGAACAGATAAATGTTTACTTTGCCAATACTGGTAGCAGAACATCACGACCGAGATGTTTTCCCAAGAGATATGTGAGCTGAACCAGTGGGAAACACAGCCAGCTAGACTCACAGCGCATCTCTCTACACACAACCATACGCCGGACTGAGCACTAGGCACAGAGAGGGAGAAACAAGAAGCAGCCAGAGAACCTCTAATGAGCCTATAGCAAATGACTGAAGTTGTATTCAAGGAAATATTCAGTGCCATGATCTGAATGAATGTCTGTGTCCCGACAAAACTCATGTGTTGAAACCTAACCCCGAAGGTGATGCTATTTTGAGGTGGGTACTTAGGTCATGAGGGTGGAGCCCTAAGGAATGAGATCAGTGCTCTTATAAAAGAGACTCCACAGAGCTCCCTCACCCCTTCCGCCAAGTGAGGACACAGAGAAGACAGCCATCTATGAAGCAAAAACCAAACCTCACCAGACCCTGAATCTACCAGCATCATGGTCTTGGAATTCCCAGTCCAAGACGATGAGAAATAAATTCATGGTGTTCATAAGTCCCCCAGATTATGGTATTTTGTTATAGCCACCCAAACAGACCAAGACATTCAGTATCATGGAACTCAAGATTACAGAGTGTGTTGTGCATTAAGTAATACAAGTGTCGAAACTTTAAAATGATTTCGGCTCAGATCATGATCTCATGCATGGTTCATGAGATTGAGCCCTGCACTTTCAGCGTGGAGCCTGCCTGGGCTCCCCTCTCTCTCTGTCCCTCCCCAATTCATACACACACACACACACACACACACACACACACACACAGGCTTTTTCTCTCAAAAAAAAAAAATTTTTTAATTAAGTGAAGGACCAATCAGTTCCACCACTGGGTAAATACCCAAGAAAACTGAAAACATGTTTACATAAAAACCTGCACACAAATGGTCCAAAACCAATGCTGGACAAATGTAGAACTTTCACACCAGTAGTTTGGTATTATTCGTAACAGCCAAAATGTGGTCTATCCACACAATGGAGTATTATTTGGCTATAAAAAGGAACAAAATACTGATCCATGCTACAGCATGGTTGGGCCTCACAAACATGTACTTAAGTGAACCAAGCCAGACACAAAAGGCCACATATTGCATAATTCCATTTATATGAAATGTCTACAGAGACAGAAGTAGATTCATGGTTGCCAAGGGCTGGAGGGAAAGCAGGGTGGTGACTGACTGCTAATGGGTTCAGGGTTTCTTTCTGGGGTTATAAAAATATTCTGGAATCAGGGTCACCTGGGTGGCTCAGTCAGCTAAGCGTCTGACTTCGGCTCAGGTCATGATCTCATGGTTCGTGGGATCGAGCCCCACATCAGGCTGTGCTGACAGCTCAGAGCTTGGAGCCTGCTTAGGTTTCTGGGTCTCCCTGTCTCTCTACCCCTCCCCCCCCCCACACTCTGTCTCTCCCTCTCTCAAAAATGAATAAACATTAAAAACAATATTCTAGGGGCGCCTGGGTGGCTCAGTCAGTTGAGTGTCTGACTTTGGCTCAGGTCATGATCTCACAGTTTGTGGGTTCAAGCCCCGCATCATGTCCTGTGCTGACAGCTCAGACCCTGGAGCCTGTTTCAGATTCTGTGCGTGTCTCTCTCTGCCCCTCCCCAACTCACGCTCTGACTCTCTCTCTCAAAAATAAATTAAAACCTTAAAAAAAATTTTTTTTATATTCTAGAATCAGAAGTTTGTGTGACCCTGTGAATTTTTTCATAATAGAAACATTTCAGTATAATATACCCAGAATTTTTTTTATTTTTAAATGTTTATTCATTTTTGAGAAAGACACGGAGCACATGCAGGGGAGGGGCAGAAAGAGAGGCAAATACAGAATCCGAAGCGCCCCAAATTTAGTGATTCTTATTTGGGAAAGAGTAGGCAATATGCAGCTGTCTAAAATATATTTATTATTATAATATTGTGTTATATTTAGAAAATAAAATAACTCACGCCTGTGAGCCTATAAAGGGGCGTATCATTTGTCTTTTTATCTAAAGATGTCATGGTTGGAAACTGATTGAAAGACCCTAGGAGGCCTTTTTGGATTTGGCTTAAAATGTGAACCTTAACTGTTATACAAGCTAGGGGAATAACACCTCTCCTCCCCACCGTTTACCCTCTCCTGCCTCCACCAAAAAGAAAAGCAAACATCAGAAAATTCAAGAATCAAGAGTGCCTAGGTGGCTCAGTCAGTTAAGCATCGGATTTTTGGTTTTGGCCCAGGTCATAATCTCACAGTTCACTGGTTCAAGCCCTGCATCAGGCTCTGCGCTGACAGCAAGTAGGCTGCTTGGGTTTCTCTCCTCCTCTGCTCGCTCGCTCTCTCAAAATAATAAATAACTCAAGAATCACTGTTTGTTTTCACATTTTTTTAAGTAATCCGTATGCCTAATGTGGGGGTTGAACTCACAACCCCAAGATCAAGAGTCACATGCTCTTCCACCTGAGCCAGCCAGGTGCCCACTTTCACCTCTTCTGAGTCAAGTAATATTCCCCCTTTGATTCTGCACTATATAATTTTTGTCCTGCAACTTCAGAGCCAAAACATAAGTACATTTTTACCTCTAATTGGTCACTTTGCTTTTTAGTCACAATAGGTAATGTGTTTTGTTTTTGGAAGTCACTAAATAAACTGAAGAGGACTTGAGATTTTAGTTGTTTAACAAAAGGGGAACATAGGATAAAAATAGTGAAAAACGAAGTTTTCTATGATTTCTTGACAAAGCTAAATAGATTAGGTTCCAAAGTGGGGTTTTGTGTTTTATTTTCTTTGGTACGTATCATTAACTGAAGGAAAAAAAAATTCTGGGGCAGCTGGGTGGCTCAGTCAGTTAAGCGTCTGACTTTGGCTCAGGTCATGATCTCATGGTTCGTGAGTTCAAGTCCCACAAAAGGTTCAAGCACCTCTGTGCTGACAGCATGGAGCCTGCTTTGGATCCTCTGTTGTACCCCCCCCGCCCCTCCCCTACTCTCTCTTTCTCAAAAATAAACATTAAAAAAAAAAAAAAAACAATCACTAAATTCTACTCAAGGGAGGATATGCTCCATCAGGAACCTCCTAACGAGAAACTTCATCTCTGGGCCATGAACTGACAGAGACAGCTGAGAGAGACAATTCCAGAGCTTGCCACAAACCCATTACAAAATGGAAATTTTGTGGACTCATCATATTCTTCTTGTACACTGTACCTCCTCCAATCTAATCTTCCTCAAACCTAACCTAACTTAATCTGATCCTTTCGGGGCGCCTGGGTGGCTCAGTCGGTTGAGCATCCAACTTCAGCTCAGGTCATGATCTCACAGTTGATGGGTTCAAGCCCCGCATCGGGCTCTGTGCTGACAGCTCAGAGCCTGGACCCTGCTTCGGATTCTGTGTCTCCCTCTCTCTCTGCCCCTCCCCCACTAGCACTCTGCCTCTCTCTGTCTCAAAAATAAACATTAAAAAAAATTTAATCTAATCCTTTCATCTCCTCTTCTAAACTTAAATCGCAAGAATAAGCTGAATGCATGAATTGTGCTGGCCTAAAAATCACAAAAATCTGTGAAGTGGATGTTTCAATACTAACGACTCCAAGACGTTGTAACGTCTAGGAATTTGTTTCCATCTTAAAACTATAAACCGCTGGATAAAACAGGGGGCATGCATCTGCCTCTTCGATGAATCTATCGACGTGCTTGCAGAATTCGAGACACGAAGGCAGTCAGAACTCCCTGGGTTCTTTCCCCACAGCCATGCTCAAAAAAGTCAACTGTGGTTCTGTTCTGAAATCAGTCCACCTCTAAGTACACAGATCTTCTAACTCCACAATAAGCTAACCACACCACTATGTGAAGTGTGCACATATCCCAGTGTGCACACTGGCTTTGCCTGTCAATGACCAGACAGCACCTAAAGAAAGAGTTTTACAAGAAGGCCGTGTCCCCCACCAGCTGGTCAGGGGCCCACCCCACTGCCAAGCAGGGCTCCTGGCCAGAGATGGGCAGTGCATTAGGTCATTCCGTTTGCCATGAGACATCTCTTCCGATGCAAATTTTAAGCATGACAAACCACAGAAAAGGGTACTACATGAAAATATAGGAGAACATGCTTTTTCCTAAATCAATAATGAGTAAGCCCAAATGATGCAGATGTCTCTATTACAAGTCTTTGAACAAACAAAAAGGAAAAACAGCTTCATCAGACCGTGTGACTAAGAGAATACAAAAAACAGGGTGTTATGGGAGCCTGGGTGAAAAAAAATAGAGCATTCATGATGTGGTTAAAAAAACAGCATTTTTATTTCAAAATGAAACAGGACAGGGGCACCTGGGTGGCTCAGTCGGCTGTGTCCAACTCTTGATTTTGGCTCAGGTCATGATCTCACAGTTCATGAGTTTGAGCCCCACGTAGGATTCTGCACTGACAGCAAGGAGCCTGCTTGGGATTCTCCCTCTCTCCCTCTTGCCACTCCTCTGCTCATGCTCCTGCACACATACTTTCTGTCTGTCTCTCTCTAAAATAATTAAAAAAAAAATTTTTTTTTAAATATATTTTTGAGAGAAAGAGACAGAGCATGAGCAGGAGAAGGGCAGAGAGAGAGGGAGACACAAAATTGGAAGCAGGCTCCAGGTTCTGTACTGTCAGCACAGAGCCCAACGCGGGGCTTGAACTCACTAGCAGTGCAATCATGACCTGAGCTGAAGTCGGACACTTAACTGACTGAGCCACCCAAGGCGCCCCTCTAAAATAATTTAAAAAAAAAAAAAAATTTTTTTTTTTTACATTTATTTTGAGAGAGCGTACACAAGCAAGGGAAGGGCAGAGAGAGAAAGGAAGAGAGAGAATCCTAAGCAGGCTCCACAATGTCTGCAGGGAGTCCAACGTGGGGCTTGATCCCACAATCCATGAGATCATGACCTGAGCCAAAATCAAGAGTCAGACACTGACTGAACCACCGAGGTGCACCCACAATTAAAAGATTTTTAAGAGGCATCTGGCTGGCTCAATCCATGAAGCATGAGACTCTTGATCTCGGGGTTCTGAGTTTGAGCCCCACGCTGGGTGTAGAGATTATTTAAAAATCAAATCAGGGGGCACCTGGGTGGCTTAGTCGGTTAAGCGTCCGACTTCGGCTCAGGTCATGATCTCACAGTCCGTGAGTTCGAGCCCCACGTCGGGCTCTGTGCTGACAGCTCAGAGCCTGGAGCCTGCTTCAGATTCTGTGTCTCCCTCTCTCTCTGACCCTCCCCAATTCATGCTCTGTCTCTCTCTGTCTCAAAAATAAACATTAAAAAAAAATTTTTTTAAATAAAAAATAAAAATAAAAATAAAATCAGGGTGCCTGGGTGATTCAGTCGGTTAAGCATTCAACTTCAGCTCAGGTCATGATCTTGCAGTTCATGGGTTTGAGCCCCGCGTCAGGCTCTGTGCTGACAGCTCAGAGCCTGGAGCTTGCTTCGGATTCTGTGTCTCCTTCTCTCTCTGTTCTTCCCTTGCTCATGCTCTGTCTCTCTCTCAAAAATAAATAAAGATTAAAAAACAATTTTTTTTAATCAAATCTTTAAAAAAATATATATTTGGGGGTACCTCGGTGGCTCAGTTGGGTAAGTAATCTGACTCGATTTTGGCTCAGGTCATGATCTCACGGTTTGTGAGTTTCAGCCCCACCATCAGGCTCTGGGCTGACAATGCGGAGCCAGCTTGGGATTCTCTCTCTCCCTCTCTCTCTGCTCCTCCCCTGCTTACATTCTCCCTCTCGCTCTCTCTCAAGATTAATAAATAAACTTAAAAAAAAAAAAAGTTTTCAAAAAATTTTTAAATAAAAAAATATGTGTTTTATTCAGTTCCCTGGGCAGAAAGGAAATGGGAAGATAGACAGCTTACTTATACCGTACATCTTTCATTTTCCAGAAAAAGCATACATCTTTTAATGATTTAAAAACAGTTAAAACAACAGAAAGCCAGAACCATAAAAGAAAAAAATTGACAGAGTAGAATTCATCAAAATTTAAAATTACTGGTTATTAAAGGCACAGTCAGGGGCGCCTGGGTGGCGCAGTCGGTTAAGCGTCCGACTTCAGCCAGGTCACGATCTCGCGGTCCGTGAGTTCGAGCCCCACGTCAGGCTCTGGGCTGATGGCTCGGAGCCTGGAGCCTGTTTCCGATTCTGTGTCTCCCTCTCTCTCTGCCCCTCCCCCGTTCATGCTCTGTCTCTCTCTGTCCCAAAAATAAATAAACGTTGGAAAAAACAAAAATAAAAAAATAAAGGCACAGTCAAAAAACATACAGTTAAGTCCTAGACTGGGAAAAAATAATTGCAACGTATACACCTGGCAAAAAGACTCATACTCAATACGTAAGGAATTACTATTCTTGATAATAAAAAGACAACCTTTCTACACAGATAAGACTCAACACACATGTCACAAAAGCAGGTACCTATGAGTAAGTGCCCATCATCAGTCATCAGGGAATGCTCACAAAGCCCCTAAAACAAGGTGCCACTACACATCCACTAGACTGTGGAAATAAAGACAAGTGATAGCAAAGGCCAGAGAGGACGTGGAGAACGAGAACACTCACATACTGCTGGTCCAAGCATAAACTGTACAAGCACTTTGGGTCTGTTTCTTTAAAAGTTAATCATACAGCTATGCTACGAGAAATTCCACTCCTTATTTATCCAAAAGAAACGAAAACGTTATGTCCACATGGTCTCACACAGGAAAGAGCACCCCCCCGCCCCGGCCATGTGCATCTGGAGGAAAATGGCTAAACTATGTGTGGTACACATCCATACAACAGAACATTACTCAGGAACAGAAAGGAACCACCCACTGACACAGGCAACAACACAGATGAATTCCAAAAATGGTATGCT
This sequence comes from Lynx rufus, assembly GCF_022079265.1. NCBI lineage: Eukaryota > Metazoa > Chordata > Mammalia > Carnivora > Felidae > Lynx > Lynx rufus. The sequence goes on from NW_025814831.1 coordinate 3,081,982, forward strand.
GAAAGAAGCTGGCTGCAAAATACATATATTGTATAATCTCATTTACATGAAATTCTAGAATAGGAAGAACCTGTGTTTATAAAAATCAGACCAGTGGGGTACCTGGGTGGCTCAGTCGGTTAAGTGTCAGATCCCGATTTTGGCTCACACCACGATCTCAGTTTCATGGGTTTGAGCCGCACATCAGGCTCTGCACGCCGACAGCATGGAGTCTGCTTAGGATTCTCCCTCACTCCCTCTCTGCCCCTCCCCCACTCGCTCTCTCAAAATGAATGAACTTTTTAAAAAAATAATAAAGTAGTCAAATTCATTGAATCAGAAAGAACTGTGTTTGCAGGTAGGGAGGTCAGGGATGGAAAGCTGTTATTTAACGGCCGTAGAGTTTTGGTTTTGCAAGATGAAAATGTTCTAGACATCAGTTGCACAACAATGTGAATATAGTTAATTTTTTACCATATCTGTAAAAGAATAGAAATTAACTGGGGCGCCTGGGTGGCTCAGTCGGTTGAGCGGCCAACTCCAGCTCAGGTCATGATCTCGCGGTCCATGAGTTCGAGCCCCGTGTCGGGCTCTGTGCTGACCGCTCGGAGCCTGGAGCCTGCCTTGGATTCTGTGTCTCCCTCTCTCTCTGACCCTCCCCCACTCATGCTCTGTCTCTGTCTCAAAAATAAATAAACGTTAAAAAAAAAATTTTTTTTTTAAAAAGAAATTAACATTTTCCCCCTGTTTGGTCAGTACTACAAATCCTTTTAAAGCAGGCAGAATAAGGGGGCCCTGGGTGGCTCAGTCGGTTGAGCGTCCAACTTTGGCTCAGGTCATGATCTCACAGTTGACGAATTCGAGGCCTGCGTCGGGCCCTGTGCTGATGCCTCGGAGCCTGGAGCCTGCCTTGGATTCTGTGTCTCCCTCTCTCTCTGCCCCTCCCCTGCTCATGCTCTGTCTCTCTTCGTCTCAAAAATAAATAAACATTAAAAAAAAAAAAAAAAGCAGGCAGAATAAGTGCATTTAAGGAAAAACAGCCCACCTGGATTCACCCTAAAAATGAAGGCCTGACAAGCAGCTTTTACTGGTCACCTACTCCACGCCAGACTCTGTGGAGAACACAAACACTACAATGCCAATGTGGTGGCTGAAACGGTACACATTAGCCAGAGACCCCAAGGAGTCACCATGGACACTGCATCACTTGGGCTTCCGAAATGGAACTGGCCAAGGACTTCCCAGGTGAAGGCAACTGCAGCCTAGCATTACTGTGATTCCTGACAGCAAAGTGGCTCAAAGCTTGAAGTGTACAAGCAAAAATACCTGAATTAGAGGCCTGACTTCACAGCTGCGCACCTCTGGTTTGAGTAACTCGCCCTCTCTGACCCTCAGTTTCCTCCACAGTAGAATGGAGAGGAGTACTACTGCACCAATTTTAACTGGTTTGGGGTTAACTTCACTATTATCAGTTTTATTAGTAGTGGTATAGGGAACTTCAGAGAGGCTGGGACATAAATATACACCTTATACAATCAAGGAACAATCCAAGGCTTAAACTTAAGTAACTGGGATATTTTAGAACGAAGGAAGTAACTTATACTTTACATATGCACTTAACTCAGCTTAAAATGCTTGTTCTATTGATATTAACCTACCTGCTTTATTTTTTAAGTATGGACATCATACCAAGCATATTTTAAAAAATTGTTTTTACATTTATTTATTTTTGAGAGACAGAGTGCAAGCAGGGAGGGGCAGAGAGAGAAGGAGACAGAGAACCCGAAGGAGGCTCCAGGCTCTGAGCTGTCAGCAGAGAGCCTGACAAGGGGCTCGAACCCACCACCAACTGTGAGATCACGACCTGGGCCGAAGTCAGATGCTCAACATACTGAGCCACCCAGGCACCCCCAAGCATATTTAAAAGCACAGATCCAAACTGCTTTCATCTGCCTTCAAAATTTAGTTAAAACATAGTATTGTAATAACTTTGTATGTTGACAGATGATAAGTACACTTATCATGGTGAGCATTTTGTACTGTCTATAACCATCAAATCACTATGTTGTTCACCTGAAACTAATACTGTGCGTCAACTATACTTCAATTAAAATGAGTGAATTTTGGGGCGCCTGGGTGGCTCAGTCGGTTAAGTGTCCGACTTCAACTCAGGTCACGATCTCAGAGTCTGTGAATTCGAGCCCCGTGTCGGGCTCTGGGCTGACGGCTCAGAGCCTGGAGCCTGTTTCCGGTTCTGTGTCTCCCTCTCTCTCTGCCCCTCCCCCGTTCATGCTCTGTCTCTCTCTGTCCCAAAAATAAATAAACGTTGGAAAAAAAAAAATTAATAAAAAAAAAATGAGTGAATTTTTGGGGTGCCTGGGTGGCTCAGTCGGTCAAACGTCCCACTCTTGGTTTCGGCTCAGGTCATGATCTCAGTTTGTGAGTTCGAGCCCTGCATCAGGCTCTGTGCTGATGGTGTGGAGCCTGCTTGAGATTCTCTCTCTCTCCCTCTCTCTGCACCTCCCCCATTCACGCTGTGTGTGTCTCTCTCTCTCAAAATAAATAAGTTTAAAAAAAAATAAATGAAAAAAAGTGAATTTTTAAAAATAGCTAAGACTGGGGTGCCTGCATTGGCTCAGTCAGTTAAGTATCTGACTTGGCTCAGGTCATGATCTTACGGTTCATGGGTTGGAGCCTGGATCAGGCTCTGTGCTGACAGCTCAAGGCCTGGAGCCTGCTTTGGATTCTCTCTCTCTCTCTCTCTCTCTCTCCCTCTCTCTCTCTCTCTCTGCATCCCCCCCCCCACACACACACACACTCGTTGTTGGTCTCTCAAAAATAAACATTTTTTTAAAATTGGGGGGAGGGGCTCCTGGGTGGCTCAGTCAGTTAAGCGTCTGATTCTTGATTTCAGTTCAGGTCATAATCTCACGGTTCGTGAGTTTGAGCCCTGTGTTGGGCTCTGCGCTGACAGCTTGGAGCCTGTTTGGGATTCTGTCTCCACCCCCCGCCCCTCCCCCACTCACCCTCTCTCAAAAATAAACATTAAAAAAATTTTTTTTAATAGTTAAGACAAAAATAAAATCTGAATTCATTTGGACAGAAGAGTATATTAATTGGGAGACTTCAGGGCAGAAAGACACAACGATGCCCTGGGAGACAGCATGCAGATCATTTCTGAATTAGCACACCTGCCTTAGGAGGTAATATTCTCAGGAAAAATTTGAAAGGTCGCTGATAACCTGCTAGAAGCCAAATCAGTAGATCTATCCAAATCTTCCTTGACTTCTTAGCCACCTGGACGTCGACCTCCTCTTCCACCTATCTTAGGGTCAACTCCACAGTCTCTATAAATGTCAGAAGCTCTCAGAGAGGTCATTACAGACACCACCACTGGCTTTCAACAAGATGATAAGGTCTTCCAAATCTCTGACTGCAGCCTAAATATTTGTCTTGAACTCCAAACCTGAATCTCCAACTGCCCACCATCCACTTGGGCACCCCACAAACACTTCAGATTTAACCTATCCAAAACCAAGCTTACCATCTCGTCCTCCTCTCATTTTCCCCATCTTGGTGGGTATTACCAGCCAGTGAGCCTCCCGTTAGTGACAAGGAAGTAATTCTAGATGCATTCCTTCAATAAACATTTATTAAGTGCTTATAAAAATCCCTGCCCTCATGGAGATCGTGGACATGAAGTGAAAGGGACGGACAATAAACGAAGAAATTAAATACAATGAAAGCATACCGTAACAATGACAGAAGTGCTAAGGAACATGGGGAAGTGGGGACACGGGGACATACAGAAGAGCAGGCTCGGCAGGAGCCTGGGTGTGCTTAAGTGAGGGCAAGAGTCGGAATATGAGGGAAAAGCATGGGGGCAGAGTGCTTTCGGGACTTGGCGGAGGAGTGACCGATCCAACGCCTGCCCTAGCAGCTGGCTCTGGCTGCGAACACTGCCACTCCATGCCTTCCAGATTGCAGTCCGACTCTTACTGGTCTGCTCACTCCCAAGTCAGGGCCACTGGAACCCTTGAAGCCATCTCTAGTCCATTTGTATCACCGTTCCTACTGCCGCGGCCCCAATTCAGGAGCTCTCAGTCCGCATGTGGGGCTAAAACCTCCCGTCGAGTCTCACCTTGGTTCAAATCACCTGCCACACTACCTGCGCTTTCTAAAGTGTCACCACACTCAAGAATCCCCCAATCCTCCTTCCTGCTTTCCTTCTCTCATCTTCCCTTTCCACTCCTGCCCTCCCCCCCCAACTTCACTCCCCTCTACTGCAATGCCGCCTCAGGGCCTATATCCTCCAGAACGGCCACTACCAATCCCTGGCATTTGGTACTTTTGAGTCTCATATCCAGAATCACCTTCTCAGGACACTCAGCACAGCATTTAACCTAACCTGCAGTACCCGTCAATTTTCCTCTGTCTCCACACCAGACTGAACTCCAAGAGAACAGTCTCTATTTCCCCAACTACTTAGCACAGCACTTGCCATTCAGTTGGGCTATTTATTTATTTTTTTTAAGTTTATTTGTTTTTGAGAGAGAAAAGAGAGAGGCAGAAAGAGGGAGAGACAGAGGATCCAAAGTAGGCTCTGAGCTGTGAGCAGAGCCTGATGCGGGGCTCAAACTCCCCAACTGCAAGATCATGACCTGAGCCAAAGTCGGAAGTTTAACCAACTGAGCCACTCAGGTGTCACTCAGCTGGTTCGTGATAGACATTTAAGAACAAGCTTTCGGGGCGCCTGGGTGGTTCAGACGGTTGAGCATCCAACTTTGGCTCAGGTCATGATCTCACAGTTTGTGAGTTCGAGTCCCGTGTCGGGCTCTGTGCTGACAGCTCGGAGCCTGGAGCCTGCTTTGGATTCCGTGACTTCGTCTCTCTCTTCTCCTACCCCGCTTGTGCCCTGTGTGTGTGTGTGTCTCTCTCTCTCTCAAAAATAAATTAAAAAAATTTTTTTAATAAAAATTAAAAAAAAAAAGAATCAACTCTTGGTTTCATTGATTTAAAAAAACAAAACAAAAGACCAAGCTTTCATCATTTACCATGCTAATCATTTTTATTCTATGTCCTAAAATTTGACACTTAAAACTGGCCTGTACTTCTGTTGAGGGTATTACTGATGACTTCTTTGTTACATAAAGTCCTGGTTTCTTGTCATATTCCACTTATGTTTCCATGTTATATGAATCTTACAAATTAATCAACTTTCATAGTCCCATATGGAAAGTTACACGTCGGCTTACCTATTTTTCAACGTTACAGAACACGCTTAAGAACGTATAATTCTTTAATGTACAATTTTAAGTAACTACAGTTAACGTTTTATTTATTTTAAAATACTTACGATACTATACGCCCCTCCCCGGTGGCATTTTCTCTCTTCTTCCTGCAGGTACTGTCTTGATTCCCACGCATGTCTTCCTAGCTTAACTATGTGTTGTGTAGCGTTTTTAGAAGGCACTCGCAAGCAAAGCGAATGAGCCAGGTCCCAGTGAAGTTACCACCCGGGGTCTCCCACACCCTCAGCAACATCACAGGGCTGCCAAGGCTCCACTGCATCATGATGTTGCATTCTCTGATGACCTGGAGAAGCTGGCTCTGAAGACTGCTTCCCACGTGTAATTCCCCACAATCTGAAATTAATATTTAGTCTCGTTGTATTCCTAAACATATTTAAGAAACAGAACGAATCAAATTTTGCACCCCAAAGAAGACTTGCTGCCAATCCCTGAAAGAAGTAAATTCAGTAATAAGACCAAGAGACTTAAGAAGGTTTCCCAAATTCCTAATGGGTTTTTCACTTAACTGTTACAACCTATTCTGAGCTAATCATTCGGACCAATGGCTTAGTCATGCTGTACCCAAAAAAAAAAAAAAAAAAAAAAGCCTTAGAATTTAATGCAAAGAATCAAAGAACTGCCCTTTTACATACCAGTTTAAATAGCGTACTTCAAATGTTCTCTTCTCACACTTTTTAAAAACATTTTTGCAAGTACTCCTTATTAAACGTGTAACATGTAAAATCTTAGTGTGGTTTTGAATGACAAAACAACAAGGAGCAACAATTCTATCACAAAATCACCTGGAGCTACAAACGTTACGTTATAAAACCATCCAACCCACCAGGCACCAATTTTACTTCCTTCGTGTTTCATTTTAGTTTCTGTTTTGTTGTTGTTTTTTAAGGAAAGAGGCGCACCATATTTGACAACAGCGTAAGTATTCCAAGACCAGGGCCGCTGCAAGTTTCGCACCAGAGCAACGCCAGCCCAGGTGAACACGGTGCAAGAAACAGACCCTGCACGCTTCCGACCCGCCCGGCAGCCCTTTGCCGGTGAGCATGACAGGCGCGTCCGCCCAGGGCGGTGCCGCCGGAGAGGGCGGGGGCCGGAAGGAAGAGGGAGGATTCGGACAAAGCCAGCCGGGCCGGCCGCCCCTCCCCGCGCGCCGCGTTCCCGGGGGCGGCCCTATCCCCCTGTCGCGCGGCTCCGGGGGTCCGCAGCTGTTCCCCGGGGCCGCCGCCCCCGCCCGCCCGCAGCCCGGGCCGGGGATGCGCACAGGGGGACGTACACGGGGAGGGGCCGGGACCTGCACTGGAGACCGAGATGGGGCAGGGGCTGTGGCCGGGGATGAAGTCTCGGCGGGGGCGGGCACGGGACGTGGATGAAGACCCAGGGCCGCGGCGCCGAGAAGGGGCCGGGCACGGACGACAAGCGGACGGGGATGAGGAGCCGGGCGGGGCTGGGCCCGGGAAGAGGAGCCGAAGGGGATGTGGATGAGGGCGTGGGACTGAGGACCGCGGTCCGGGGAGGGGACATGGGTGAGGAGGGGGGTGCGGCCGGGCTGCGGACCTGAAGGGGACCGCGGACTCACCGTGCTGCTCCCGCGGGGCCGCGCGCTCGCGCTGTCAGCACCGGGAGGTCGCGGGGCGCGTGCGCGGAGCAGGAGTGCGCGGGGCCCTCCGCCTCGGCTGCCTCAGGAGCGGCGCCGCGGTCACGAGCGAGGGGCGCTGGCGCGGCCGCCCCGCAGCATCCTCGGCCGCCCGCGAGCGCTGTCTCCCGCGGCTCCTCCCCGTAGCCGCCGCCCTGCGCCCGCCGGCTCCAGCTCTGCTCCGGCTCCGCCGCTCCCGCCGCCGAAAATGGCGTCTCGACGTCCCTCCCCCGACTCGGCGCTCCCGCCCCACAATGCTGCGCGCCGCCCGTGACGTCACTCGCCCGCTGCCGGGGGGCGGGGAGAGGCGAGGCGAGGCGTGGCGCTGCCTGGGAAACTGAGGCCCGCGCGCGGCCGGGGTCCCGGCCCACGCGCTAGAGGAGGGCGCTGGGGCGCTGCGCCACCGCCCGAGACCTCTGCGCGCCCGACGGCTGCCCCAGCCTGCGCCCCGGCCCTGCCCTCCTGCTCTCCCGTGTCCAGAATGATGTTCACTGTGTGCCATGCCCCTTATTCACGCGTTTTATGGGCGCGTTTCAATCGCTCTGGAACCCACAAGGAGGGGCCAAAGGAAGGGGTCCCCAGCTCCTCCAAAGGATCCTGAGGAGCTAGGCTAAGCCACGAGGCTTCTCTTTTTTCTCCAGGGAAATCTAGTCTTTGGTTAACGTGCTGACCCTCCCCATCTTATTGTTCCCTTCGCCCTAGTGTCGTCGGATCCTGAAGAATTAGAGCTCAAGCGGAGTTTCCAGGCGCTCCCCTCAGCCACAAAGGCCTCGCACAAATTGCACCTCTAGTGCCTGGCAAGGGCAGACGTGCCACCTCCTGCTGCTGCACCCCTCCCCCACCCCCCAACAGCAGCCTTCACCAGCCCACACCCCGGGCCGGGCCGCAGTGCCACGACCTCCAGCCCCCGCCTGAAGGGCAGTACTTCCAGGTCAGAGAGCGCTCCTGGGCCTCATACTGCTGCATCGCCAGCTATGCAGGCCTGACTCAGCAGTCGGGCCCGGAGGACGCATGCTGATTCAGTGGGCAAGGCTCAGCTTTCTTTGCCTGCCACCAGCTTGGGAGAACCACCGCCCCCCCCCCCACCAGATGCCGGCAGATGTCCCAAGTGCGGGGGCCCTGTGGCAGTATTAACCAGGAGGTGTTCCTACACAACACACTTGCTTTTGAACTGCTGTGCTCTAAAGATGTATCAGCCCAGCACCAGCAGCCCTTTTAACCCTGGAATTACACAGTCACTAGGGAAGTTAAGTGCTCCCAGGTTCTCACAGGGAGGTCCAATTACTTTAGTATCATATAAATGCAAAGATCAGCTTAAAAGGGGCGAGGGAGAGGCAGTGCGTCAAACCTTTCCACACTCCCTGAGTGATTTGGCCACACTGCTGTAACCAAAGTGCTCTCGAGAAAAGAGAAACAGAAGAGAGAAACAAACAGGCTGAGCGAAGCTCCTTTCTCTGTAAATCTGAGCTTAGTGATTGTTCGCTCCACTCACCCAGAAATCCGAGATGCTTAATGTCCTCTTCTAATGAGTGGCCAAGATCCTACCTCCTTAATATTGCTTTAGTCCCTCCCCTCTCCGTCCCCACTCCTGCCACTCTGTTGAGGCTTTATCATCATGCTCTTTTATCCTTCGGACAATTGTCTGTTGAGCTGTGGTGATCCCACTGTAAGAGCCAAGGTGCTGGTAAACAGAATAGACAAGATACTTGCTCTTGCTCGTACGGTGCTATGCGGAGAAAAATAAGGTAATGACAAGGTGGTGGAGTGAACTCTGACACAGGCAAGTGAGCTGAGACCTGACAGGAAGAAGCCAACTGAGCAAAAGGCAAAAGTCCTGAGGCAGGAATGAGTCCGGAGTGTTGGGGAAAGAGAGAAAAGGCCGATTCATCCACCACACCCACAGATCCCTGAATCTGATCCTGCCACTTCCTTCCTGGAAAGGCTTCAATGCACCCATTGCTCAGGGCTCAGGGCGAGAAGCTGGAGCACAGGCATTTGGGGCCATCCTCGCTCAGAGCCTCACGCTGAGACTTGTAATCCCCCACCCTCACTGAGCAGCCCTGGCCATTCTCAGCAGCTTTCAAATCCTTGCGTTAAAAAAAAAAAAAAAAAAAAAAAAAAAAAAAAAAAGTTTGTTTGTTTATTTATTTATTGAAGCACACGCGAGAGAGAACAAGCTGAGGAGGGTCAGAGAATCCAAAGGGGGCTTAGTGCTGACAGCAGAGAGCTAAATTCAGGGCTCAAACTCATGAACAGTGAGATCATGGCCTGAGCAGAAGTCGGACGCTTAACCCACTGAGCCACCCAGGCGGCCCCCTCTCAGTTGCTTTCGACCCTCTGATCCTCACAGCAGCTCCAAGAGAGGCACTGCTCTCCCCTTTTACTGCAGCTAAGGCCCTGCAGGCTCCCTGGCTTGCTAACTGATTCCCGGACAAGGATTAACTCAGCTTTAGGAATCAGAAGGGAGCAGCTCTGCCCTTCCTATATGGGCACTAGCAGAGCTGAGGAGAGCCCTTGTGGTGGAAAAGCCTCAGCAAGGCTACCCAGGGGCACCACATCCATGATCTGTCCTTAACCACAAACCTAGAAGACCAGGGCCCTGGGAAGCACACACCTATCTGCACAAGGCTTGCTGGCCTCCAGCATCCCTGTGGCCACCAGCTTGCTGGGCTAGCCAGGGTCCTGGAGGGTGAGGCTGTGTTCAATGGGAGCAGTGGGGGGACCTTTGGAGCAGGCTCTCTCCCTGCTCCCTTAAGTACTCTTCCATTCTGAACATAGGCAGCCTGTGTGGGTGAGCCACCTCCTCCTCCTCCTCTTTGCCTGTCTGTCTCCTGCTTTCCCCAAAGTAGATGCCTTGTGCTCTGCCTTCCTCTATTTCCGTCTCCTTCCCCACCTTCTCTAACCATTCTCTTCCCTGTTCTGAAACCTGAGAGATCAACAGGCAGCCTGGAGATCTATCTAAACAAAGGCTGGGGCTCGTGTAAAGACTTGGAGGCAACCTACAGGACCCAGATGAAGCCAAGACTGAAGTCCCTTGGTCAAGGAAAAGAGAATGTGAGAATGGGGTGCCTGGCTGGCTCAGTCTGTTAAGCATCATGATCAGGTCATGATCTCACGATTTTCTAGATCGAGCCCCCCATCTGGTTCTGTGCTGGAAGCACAAAGCCTGCTTGGGATTCTCTCTCTCCCTCTGTCTCTGCCCCTCCTTTGTATGTGCTCTGTCTCTCTCTCAAAATAAATAAATAAACATTTTTAAAAAAAAAGTAAGAGCGAAAACATCCAATGCCAACCTCCTGCAGATGGCCAGCACCTGGGAGTCAGAGAGAAATCAGGAACATACAGTCTGGTACTCGCTTCATTCCTGATACTTATTGAGAACTACTGGTGTCAGGTGTGAGGCTGGGTGATGGGAGAACAGACACCCCTACACTGGCAGACAGCCTGTGGAGCTGAGACAGAAGGCCCAGGTCAGGTTTCGAGCGGGGAAGCCCTATGTCCCTCAAGGGTCAGGGGGCTTCCTGGACGAAGGGCATTCATGTGGCCGGTGGTAAGGATAAAGCAGATGAGTCCAAGTGCTGGAACTGTAGGGAGAAAAAACAGTGCCCAACAGAGAACGCGCACGCGCGCCCCCCCCCCCCCCCCCAGAGTGATTTGTCTCCATTGGAGAATGGAGAGGGCTCCCATCTGTTTTCAAAAGCATTCATCTTTTCACTATAACTGTCTGTGGATGTCTCCGTCCAGGAGCTGCCCTTTGCGGTAGATTTCCCGAGGGGTGTGCAGTCCCGGGGCCAGCCCCAGTCCATTAGTGTCTAAAGAGGAGAGGGAGGGAAGGGGCGGAAGGAAGGGAAGAGGAACCGGAAGCCTGCCTTTGGCGGCGTAGCGGCGCTGAGAAGCGATCCTGGGTCATGGGTCCTCAGGTCAGGAGGGGGCGACCTGTCCGGGTCGTCCTGGCCAAAGACAGGCCCACGCACCCTCGGAGGGACAGGCAGGGAGGAGGGTAAGCACAGGCCGTGTGGCCTGTACCCCCGCTTCGCGCCAGCCCCGCTGTGCTTCCTCCGCAACACCCCACGCAATCCCGCGGCCGCGCCTCCGCCCCACCCCACCCTGGGCACCGCCCCCCGACCTGGGCGCCTCCCTCACGCCCCCTTCAGCCTGGGCGCCCCTCCTCAAGCCCCCTCCAGTGTGGGCGCCACCGCCTTGCCCCTCCAGCCTGGGCACTGCCCCCCCCCCACACACACACACCCCTGACCTGGGCGCTTCAGCCACGCCCCCTTCAGCCTGGGCGCCACCCCCCACATCCCTTCAGTTTGGACGCCACTGCCTTCCCCTCCCACCTGGGCACCGCCCCCCACGCCCCCAACCAACCTGGGCACCGCCCCCCACGTCACCTCCAGCTACCGTCTGGTCTTAGAGAGGCTTCGCGACGGCGGCCTGGCATCTGGACCCACTATCCTGGATGGTCCAGCCCCTCCCACAGCCACGTGTGGGGCCCAGGATGTCTCCACGTGCAGACATGATGCTCAAACACAGGCAGGAAGGGCAACTGAGTCTCTGCTGGAGAAAGCACCGCGGCCGTGTGTGGGTGCTCACACACCACTCACTATTGAGCCCAAACGTGCCTCTGAGCCGGAGCCCTAACATTCCCAGGCCCAGGAGACTATCCGACTACACACCCTCTCCACGAACTGCCAGACGTAGGAGATAAAGTGCTGGACCTCCCACAATATGTGGCCTGGAAGCCTGACCTGTTTTATGTGGCTGTCTACAAAGGGTTATGCCAGAAACCGGAGGAGGGGAGGGCAGCTGTTACTGAAACACTTGCAATGTAGTTTGATGGATAGGAAGATAGAAATAAGCACTGGTGGGGGTGGGCGGGGTTGCAACTGGCTGGCTTGGCGGGCGGAGCACACGACCCTTGATCTCAGGCCCCACAGTTGGGTATAGAGATGGCTTAAAAATAAAATCTTGGGGCGCCTGGGTGTCTCAGTCGGTTAAGTGTCCAGCTCTTGATTTGGGCTCAGGTCATGATCTCGAGGTTCGTGGGATCAAGCCCTGTGACAGGCTCTGCACTGATAGCACAGAGCCTGCTTGGGATTCTCCATCCCCCCCAAAAAATAAGTACACTTAAAAAAAACACAAAATCTTAGAAGAAAAGAAAAGAAAAAAAAGAAAGGAAAGGAAAGGAAAGGAAAGGAAAAGAAAAGAAAAAAGAAAAGAAAAGAAAAGCACTGGGGACCTGGAATTAGGCACATGTCATGGAAAACAAATTCTCCCTGGGAATCTGCCCATTTTATTATGAAAATACTCAAACATGCAGGAAAAAATGTACGGTGAAGACCACATACCCACCACCTGGATTGTACAGTTAACATTTTGCTCTATTTATCTTCTGTCTCTCCATTTAACCAAACCTCTCTCTCCAGCCCCCTAGACACTGGCATGCGTATTATTAATGGTGTTCGATATTTGTGTTTTCAGGGGGAATTTACCCCATGTGAAATGCACACGTCTGAAGGACACCATCTAGGCACTCCAATCAATGTTTATATGTGTAATGGAACCTCTATCAAGAAATGGAATGTTGACCCCACAAAATTCCCTCGTGCCCCTTCTCAGTCCCCCAAGCGCCGTTCTGTTGCTTTGTTTCATTTACTATAGTTTACTTTGGCTCTAGTGTGTTATATAAATAGAATCATACAGTATCTGCCTTTCGTGTCTGGCACCTTTCACCCAACTGGCAGTTTTTACACTCACCCAGGTTGATTGCCGCTCCCCTGTGGATGAGACCTTGGGCTGCCTCCACTCTGGTTGATAGGAATAAAGCTGACCTGAGCTCTCTTGCACGTCTCTGGGAAATGCAGACTTTTCTTTTCTCTTGGGTGAATACCCAGGAAAGGAACTGCTAGGCTATAGGGTAGGTGTATGTTTAGCTTCATCAGAACCTCGTAGACCTTTTTCCTAAGCAGTTGACCACTTTCTGCCCCAGCGGCAGTGGAGAAGCACTCACGCATGGCAATCGCGGTACAGACATCCTTGAGACGGTCTGCCGCGAGGCACGGTCAATGCCTCCACTCACTAGGCTCCCAAGCCAGCAGGAGTGGGAGAGGCGTGGAGAGGCGACGCGCAGCCACACCTACACCCGGAGGGGCACCACACCTGGATTACAGAGGGGCCTTGGGAGGCGGCAAGGGACATAGTTCCTCAGTGGCAGCCCGGCCCCCAAGGCGCAAAGTTCCTTCATAAGACATCCTGTAAACCAAGGATTCTGCTGTTAAAAAAATGATTTAAAATGTTGGCCTATGTGCTCCAAATGTGCAGCAAGAGATGTGGTGGAGACCGGGGAGGACGCACAGCCACCATCTTTGGAGAAAAGACGGCCCTCCAGCAGGGACGGCTCAAATCTGACGCTCCTGTGGCAGGTTCCACTTCCCAGAAATGGTCACGCCAACCAGTATCTCCCACACCACACATTCTCCTTACAGTGTGATTTTGACACTCCTCCCGTGAAGAGCTGCAGTCTCTGTCCCCTTCCTTTGAATCTGGGTAAGCCTGTGACACAGTGGAAGTGACACTATGTGACTTCAGAAGACAGGCCTTAAAAGGTGATATTGCCTCCCCCTGGCTCTCTTGGGAAGCTCACTGTTGGAACCCAGCTGCCATGCTGCTGGGGGAAGCCCACGCGGCCACATGGGGAGGCCACACAGAGAGCACTTGTGCAGATGTCCCCGCTGACAGCCAGTGTCACGGTCACACGCGTGAGTGAAAATGTCTCCTGTGAGATAAGCCATCCTTGATGTGCCCAATCCAAACCCCTGACCACACAGTCTATGTGCCTAACAGAATGGTTGAGATCTGCCGTGAAGTTTTGGGGTCGTTTGTTACACAGCACCAGTAACTGGCACATCTTGGGACGTTTTCTCGGGTCCCCAAGCACGATCCGTTCCTCCGATCGCTCACGGGCCTTCATGAGCTGGCACCCGGGGGTGGAGGGGCATAGGTCAGGAATGCACCCTCCACACCATTGCCAAAAGCGAGCAGCACCGGCCCCCCAGCTGCTGAGGTGAGGCTGGTCTTTGTGGCTCCCGGTGTGACGCACAGCACGGTGGCAGGCACAGACAGTGTGAAAGGAAGGAGTGGGGAAAGAGGACGGAACTGAATCGGGTCCCGTGAGGAGCCACACTCGGCTGGAATCAGGAGACTGGGCCCCAGCCCCAGGCTCCTCCTTGGTGTAATCTCAGCCTTTTCCCCATAAAGTGGGGGTCATCAGCCTGTCCATCTGCCTCCCAGGAACATCATGAGGGGATGGCGGATGGGAGCCAGTCCTGTGTTCCACCCCAATCCCTGGGGGGCAGCTGTGCCAATGGCCAAAACTTGGGGGTGCCTTCTTCACGGACTGTGTTGTGTCCCCTCCCCTCCCTGCACCTATCTGCCTCCTCCAGGCAGCCCCCCAGTACTTCTCTCTCCTGGGGGCCCTGCCAGCCTCAGCTCTGTACTCTTCACAGAAGGGCACCCCAGGGAGGGGGTCACCAAGCCTTTCCAGGGGCGATTCTCTTGGTGATCAGGCTCTTCACAGGCCCTGCTTCTGCAGAACTCTGGAGCCCAGGGACCCACATTATGTTAGCCACCCCCTTTCCACCTCGATGGCTGTGATTCCAGAAGGGGGTGTACTTGCTCAAGGACACAGATATGGGGCTCCTCGGACAGGCAGATGGAGATCTCCTTCCAGCTTTTGCATAAAAATAGCCACGCAGGTGCCAAGTCTGTCCCAGAATCAGCACAGGCTGCTCCTGTTCGGAGACAGTCCCCTCTAAGAGCAGGACACTGTTTGGGGACTTTAACCCCCGGATGCCTGACAGCAGCTGCGCACAGGCTCCGAGGTGCTCCCGCTACCGAACGTAGCCTCCTGCCTGCTCTCCACGGTCCCCAGCCTCATCCAGCAGGACCGGGCTCGCCTCACAGCGGCTGAGCGCTCTGGGGCACAGACCCCACCCGAATCCCCCTGGAAGTTCCTGCTGCCCCTCCCCAGGACCTAGTTCAGGCTCTTAATAGATGGAGCTAAGCTGAATGAATAAATGAGCGAACAAGCAAACGAACGAACGAGGAAACATTCAACACCCCAGATGCCGGCTTTCACACATCCCAGGTGGGAATCCTGGTCTTCGTTTGCCTCACCCCTCCCCAGTGCCACCTGTGGGTGGCCTTGAACTTCCGGATGCTGCCATGGGGGTGGGGGGGCTCCGCGTCTTGCGGCTTTCTTACCTCTGCCTCTAGTTGGCATATAATCGAGTCTCAGCCCGGCTCCCCTTGTAGGAGAAGTTGCTGCAGTGGTCCAGACATCACATCTTTGCACCTCACCACCCAGGAGGAGAGAGACCCTCACCTCCCGCCCATCAACAAATGCCCCAGGCGACAAGCCCACCGGACCCCCGCCTGCCCAGAACACCTTGCACTGCTTGGCTTACCTGATGGGGGGTTCCCCGGGGAAAGTGCTGCTGCAGGATCAGGGATGGGGGTGGGGGCTGGGGGCCGCCAGAGAGCTCTGGCTCTCTGAGCTCACACCCCCGGGGGCTGGCGCAGGGGGGCCCCTCCAAGCTCAGACTGTCCACACCAACACCGGTCTGGCTCACCCAGTCAGGTTGGTGAGCCTCCCTGGGGCTCGTGTCCACCACCCTCTGAGCCGGCTTCCTTCTTTCCCCTCCCCAGCTCCCGGCTGCCCTTCACACCTGTCTACATAGGAAGTGCGGTTACGAACACTGTTTGCACTGGTTTCTTCTCTTAGTAGATGTCCTGGTCCCCATAGGATCTGCTGCATTCACAGTCACGTTTGGGAGAACAGGCTCACCTATTCCCACCAGAATTGCCTCTGCGTTGGCCCAGCCTGGGCCACACGACTCCAGAAATGCTCAGGAGAAAGGAGATCTCGGGACTGGAAGCCAGCCAAAGACGGGCTTAGAGGGCCACCCTAGGAGCAGTAGAGTCCCAGCCCACCCAGACAGCCACTGCACCCGTCTCCGTGCGGAGGCAAAGGCCAGGCCTGAAGGGACCCAGGCTGCCCACCCCAGGACAGGCTCTCAGGCCTGCGTGCGTTCAGTGCCCTGGGATGAAGTCTGCCAGGCTCTGCTCAGCTCTGCGGAGAAGGGAGGACGAGGCAGACGCTGAGTAAGGAAATGCACAGATGCATCTATCATCACAATGGGAGAAAGAGGGAGACGTCCCAGCCTTCAGAGCGTCTGGGGTGAGCCTGTCTTGGCCGTGCTGGGTGTGTCCGTCTGAGCTGTGTCTGGGCCCCAATCCACACCCCGCATCCGTGATCCCTGTCTGCACAGAAACTCAGTACCAAGCTTGTCCCCCGGGTCCACACCCACGTTCCGTGAGCACCTGCCAGGGCAGGGAGCGCCATCCCACTTTACACATGGAGAAACTGAGGCTAAGAGAGGGGAGACTGGCAGCAAGTCTGACTCACATCCAGCCGCTGCACCAAAGTCAAGTGCCCACTTTGATGCTTCAGGAAGACGAAAGCTCGTACCCGGGTTCTCGGCTCCAGAGATGCCACTCGGGAGGAGACTTTCAGCAGGGCCTCTGGAAATTTTTATTTATTGATTCATTCGAGAAGCTGCTGATCCACCAGACACAAATCTCATTCCCCTCTCCCGGGACTGCACATCCACTCAACCTCATTCCAAAATGCTCCATTCCTCCTGCCGCTGTCATTAGCGCTAAGTCTGGAGCCTGCCACAGTATGTTCGCTGGGGCTGCTGTGACCACAAACGAGGTGGGGGCAGGGGGTACCAAACAACAGAAGTAGATTCTCTTACAGTTCTGGAGGCCAGAAGTCAGGCGCCGAGGTGTGGGCAGGGCCGGTTCCCCCTGGGGCTCCGAGGGAGGGGTGTGCAGGCCCCTGGCCAGACCCCAATAGTGGCTCGAGCCCCCGGGCTTGAAGACGCACCGGCCCGGCCTCTCTCATGGTCACATGGCCCTCCCTTTTGTGTGCCTGTGTCACAAATCTCCTTCTCCTTTCTTGGATGTAGGGTCCTCTCCTAAACCCACGGTGATCTCACCCTGATGACCTTAATTACATCTGCAAAGTCCCTGTTTCCAAACAGGGGCACAGTCCTGGGTACAAGGGGTTAGGACAGGGACACATCTTCTGGGAGCACTCACTATGGTCAGCCCGTCTCCCGGAGGCAGACTGCTGATGCCCCATTTTACAGATGAGGCAAAGGAAGTGCGGAAGGGTTAAACACCGCTCTGTTCTCCGTGTGGATGCATCCTGGAGCCTGTGAGAGGGGAGGGGGAAGGAGGCGGACTGTCCTCGCCTCGTCCTGGCAGGTGCTGTTTTGGGGGTAGACAACACGAGCCAGATGCATCACCTGCTCCCGGAAGGTGAGCCCAGGGCCGTGTTTCTCGTGCTGGCGAGGCCCGTGGAGTCGTCAGACTCGTGAGAGAAACAGGGAGCAGAATGGTGGGTGCCAGGGCCTGGGGTGGGGGACCTGCTCAGAAAACGTTCACTGACCCGACCTCCTGAACAAGCAAATGAGCTCACCCGCCAAGGCCCAGCTGGAACGTCACTCCTCTGTGAGGCCGAGTCCATCCCAGCAGTACAGCCTGGTCTCCGTGATGGCTCTCTGCACTGGTCACGCTCACCCAGCCCTCCCTTGGACCACAGCGACCTCTGTGGCCCATGATCGCTGCAGCAGCACCGGCCAGTGGGAAACCAACGTGAGCCGCGGTGCCATTTAAAATGGTCCAGTCGCCACAGTAAAGATAAGGTAAAGATAAGCAAGCGAACTTTAGTAATATATATACACACATTGTTTCTTCAGCAAGTTTTATTTATTTTTAAATGCTTATTTAAACTGCGCCTGGGTGGCTCAGTCAGTTGAGCGTCCAACTCTTGACTTTGGCTCAGGTCATGATCTCACGGTTCATGGGATTGAGCCCCACATCGGGCTCTGCACTGACAGCACGGAGCCTGCTTGGGATTCTTGCTCTCCCTTTCTGCCCCTCCATCTCCTCCCCTCCAAATAAATGGATAAACATTTATTTATTTAAATCTTTTATTTTAGGGGCGCCTGGGTGGCGCAGTCGGTTAAGCGTCCGACTTCAGCCAGGTCACGATCTCGCGGTCCGTGAGTTCGAGCCCCGCGTCGGGCTCTGGGCTGATGGCTCAGAGCCTGGAGCCTGTTTCCGATTCTGTGTCTCCCTCTCTCTCTGCCCCTCCCCCGTTCATGCTCTGTCTCTCTCTGTCCCAAAAATAAATAAACATTGAAAAAAAAAATTTTTTTAAATAAATCTTTTATTTTAGAGAGAGTGAGTTGGGGGGGGGCAGAGGGAGAGAGAGAGAATCTTAAGCAAGCTCCGTCCTCAGTGAAGAGCTTCAAGGGGTGCTGGATCCCATGACCCTGAGATCATGACCTGAGCCAAAATCAAGAGTCAGATGCTCAACCAACTGAGCCACCCAGGGGCCCCAGAAATTGTTTTTTTTTTTTTTTTTAAGTAAGATCCATGCCCAACGTGAGGCTTGATATCCAGAGTCATATGCTCCACCGACTGAGCCAGCTGGAACTGCAGCTGGTGGGGGCGGGGGGCTGGCCAGAGGCCCTGTGCTCTGTGGAGACACCCCCCGGGGCCCCTCGAGGTATTCTAAGGGCGCCCCAAATCCCTGTAAGGGAAGCTCTGGGAGCCACGTCTGGCAGACCGCAACACTCGCTTCCTGTTAGCGTTATTTGGTAAAAGGGCCGGGGCCCACAACCGCACTCGCTCAGCACATCTACTGGCCCAGGTCCACTGTGCCAGGCGGTGAGACGAGGCAAGGGTGGGGGCGGGGAAGACGGAGATAAAGACAGACACAACTGCCCCTCCGGAGGCCGCGTCCAACGGATGGCGAGATTCTGGGGTTTTCAGCCACACGCAGCAGGACCCTGTGCTGATGGGAGGTCCCACTTTCTTTCTTTTTTCTTTTTTAAATGTTCATTTATTTTGAGAGAAGGCACGAGTGGAGGAGGGGCAGAGGGAGAGGGAGAGAGAATCTCAAGCGGACTCTGCACTGTCAACGCAGAGTCCGATGCGGGGCTCGATCCCACGAACCGTGAGACCACAACCTGAGCCCAGATGAAGAGTCGACGCTGAACCCACTGAGGCGCCCCATGAGGAGGTCCCACCTGCCGTCTGGAAGGACAGACTCCGGCCACGGAGCAGGAGCTGGGGCTGTAGGGGTGGCTCTGAGAGGCGTCCCCGCCAGGGTGGACGTCCCCAGCAGCACAGCCAGGCCTGGGAGGTGCTGAGGACGTGCCGGGGTGCTGGTGTCTCTCTAAAATAAAAATCTTGTCCGCCCACTGGTTCCTCTGGCAAATGGCCAGCTAACCTTCCACGAGCCAGTGCCACTGCCTACAGCTCTGGCTGTGCGTTCATCTCCACTCTGCACCAAACCGTGGGTCTGTTTTGATGGCAAACTCATCTCTGGGTGTGTGTGTGCAGGGGCTGGGGGAGCACGAATAACCCCAAATACCTGGACAGAAACCACCCCTGGAAATCTGCCGACCTCATCCCTCCATCTCGTCCCCTCCTCCAGGGGCTCTTCCTGTACTTTTCCACCCAAGGACTGACTGAGGACAAAGTAGACGATCATCGCTGCGAATCAATAGCCAGTGGCTACAAATGCAGCTTGAAGCAGCCTGCACATTTTTGGAAGATTGATCAATTCGTTTTCAATGGCATGAAAGGAAAGAAATTACTTTCCTGGAAGACCAGTGGGGTGAGCAGGACGTCTGAGAAGGGGTGCTGTCCGGCAAGGAGGATGGCAGTCCCCACCATGGGCACAGGACACTGGGGTCACGAGACGGGTGGGTGGCCCAACAGGGCTCTCTCCTCCACTGCTCCTCTATTCCCAGTGCCTCGAGCAGGGCCTGGCACGCAGTAGGTCGAATCGATGTGGCAGGAACGACCCCGCTGTCCTCACAGAACCCCAGACGGAACGCCATCACGTGCCCTTTGCTGCGAGGGTGCAGCACGCGTGAACTTTGAGGATTCCCAGTTCCAGGGGCACCTGGCGGGCTCAGTCAGTAGGGCATGCAACTCTTGATCTCAGGGTCATGAGTTCAAGCCCCACATTGGGCACAGAGCTTTCTTAAAAAAAAAAAAAAAAAAAAAAGAATAAAAAGAATAAAAATAAACAAAGGAACAAATACCATATGATTTCATTCACATGCAGTCCCTAGTGTATTCCAATTCACACAGACAGAAAGGAGAAGACTGGCTGCCAGGGGCTGGAAATGGGGATGAGAGTTAGTGTTTAATGGGGACAGAGCTTCCGGCTGGGGAGAGGAAAGAGTGTTGGAGACAGAAGGTGGTGATAGGAGCGCGACAGTGGGAATGTGCCTCATGCCGTGGGGCCGCACTGCTGAGGGGGCATCTCGCCGGACAGCAGCAGCCTGGCGGGCTCGGCTAGGCGGAGAGGGAAATGTGGCTGTGACACAAACCCCCAGCCCCCACTGGGACCCCTGTCACATGGGCTTTGTGAGCAAGAACCCCCAGCCTCCCCTTTGGGGAAACTGACTCTCCATAGAGTAGCAGTCTACGCCTTCCTGCACAGTTTTAATTTGCTAAGCAGAGACCTTTGTTAAGTGTCAGAATATGGCTAATCGTGTTTTACCTTTGTTTTTAAAAACGGAACAAAGGGACGCCTGGGGGGCTCAGTCGGTCTGACTCTTGATTTTGGCTCAGGTCATGATCTCAGGGTTTGTGGGATCGAGCCCTGAGTTGGGCTCTGTGCTGACAGCAGGGAGTTGGCTTGAGATTCTCTCTCCCGCCCCCCTTCTGCCCCTCCCTTGCTCACGTGCTCTCTCTCTCTCTCTTAAAAGTAAAATACATAAATAAAAATAAAAATAAAATTTAAAAACAGAAAAAAGCAGGGATGCCTGGCTAGCTCAGGCAGTGGAGCATGCAACTCTTTTTGTTGTTGTTGTCGTTTTAGTTTATTTTGAGAGTGTTGTGTATGTGCACGAGCAGGGGAGGGGCAGAGAGAGACGGAGAGAGAGAATCCCAAGTAGTCTCTGTGCTGTCAGTGTGGAGCCCAACTTGGGGCTTGAACCCACAAACCATGAGATCACGACCTGAGCTGAAACCGGCTCAGGAGAGCCCTCTCTTACCCTGATAACTTCGTGGACAATTCCTGAAGATCCCTTGCATGTTGACAGCTATGGGACATTCAGGGAACCAAAGGGAACCAAAGGCATTTCCTACTTAGACTCTGGACTGGGGGGTTCCCAACCCAGCGGGAGTTGGCTTTCCGCCTTCCCCTGCAGAGGCCCCGCGGTGCCCAGGAGCTGGCTCAAGGACACCCTTACTAGTCACTGCGAGTTGAGCAAGCACTTGTGAGAGGCCAGATGCACGCCGAACCCACCCGGCCACCTCGGCCAGGGTGCCAGGTGTGTATCCTCCCAGCCAAGGGAGCGGAGGCCGAGGGATGGGCCGCAAGGCAGACAAGCCAGCTCCGGAGGGCTACTCCAGTGCTATTATGTCGTAAGGACACCTGGCTGTCCCTCCCAGAGGCAGACTTCCCCAATATATTAGGACTGAAGCAAGACAAGGAACGACACCGTGATCAGACTTCCTGTTGTCACTGACCCCTGAGGCCCCTGCATTTCTGATGGCTACACCTGGATCTGCTTTTCTTGGAGAAACACAAGCAATGAAAAGACCAATGTTGGGGCACCTGCCGGCTTAGTCGGTAGATCTAAGGTTTTAAGTTCTTGGGGTCTTAAGTTCAAGCCCCACGTTATGTGTAGACATTACTTAAAAATCAAATCTTTGAAAAAAAAACAAACAAAACAACACTAGGGCTCCTGGGTGGCTCAGTCCGTTGAGTATTTGACTCTTGATTTCTGCTCAGGCCATGATCTCGCAGTTTGTGCGTGTGAGCCCCCCATCGGGCTCCGTGCTGGCAGTGCAGGACCTGCTTGGGATTCTCTCTCCCTCCCTCTCTCTCTCTCTCTGCCCCTCCCTTACGTGTGTGCATGCGTGCACTCTCTCTCTCTTAAAAATAAACAAATAAACTTTAAAACAAACCAACAAACGAAAACGCAAAACACGAATGCTTACAAACGGCACCTAAAGAGGGGGAAAAAGACTCAATTTTATTTTATCTTTTAACTCAGAAAACAGAAATATTAAATATATCAGAGACATTTCCAGGGAAAAGCTGTATAAAATATGTCCCTGAGCTAATCTTCATTCTATAATTATTTGAAGTCCACAAAAATAATTTACTTGAATATGGTTATGATGGGAAATCATTTTTTTAATTAAATTTTTTTTAACGTTTATTTATTTTTGAGACAGAGAGAGACAGAGCATGAATGGGGGAGGGGCAGAGAGAGAGGGAGACACAGAATCCGAAGCAGGCTCCAGGCTCTGAGCCGTCAGCACAGAGCCCGACGTGGGGCTCGAACTCATGGACTGCGAGATCATGACCTGAGCCGAAGTCAGCAACCCAACCGACTGAGCCACCCAGGTGCCCCTGGAAAATCATTTTTTTTAAACTTACTTATTTGAGAGAGAGATTGCAAACAGGGAAGTGGCAGAAAGAGAGGGAAAGAGAGAATCCCAAGCAGGCTCCATACAGAGCCCAATGTGAGGCTTGAACTCACGAACCACAAGATCATGACCTGAGTGGAAATCAAAAGTCAGACGCTTAACCAACTGAGCCACCCAGATGCCCCTGGAGACATCTGACTTCCTACCCACTACCTGTGCCCGGAGCTCATTTGAATAAGCTTGTGTTCCTCGAAGCCTCAAGAGGCTCGCCTCTAGGAGCCAGGAGCATGCCAAGAAAACCAGCAGGGGCGCCTGGGGGGCTCATTGGTTGAGCGTCCTACTTTGGTTCAGGTCACGATCTCACAGTTCGTGGGTTCGGGCCCCGTGTCGGGCTCTGTGCTGACTTCTTGGAGCGCAGAGCCTGCTTCAGATTCTGTGTCTCCCTCTCTCTTTGCCCCTCTGCCACTCGTGCTGTTTCTCTCTGTCTCTTTGTCTCAAAAATAAAATACATATTAAAAATACATACATAAATAAATAAAATAATTTTTGAAAATTAAAAAAAATTGATGTGCAAAAATAATTCATGACAATACCACTGCAAGTTGCTGTTTATTCCAATGTCCCAGCATTTAGGGCAAAGACCATCTTCAAACAACCTGACGGTCAGCCAGTGAGTTTGATGGGATAAAGGAAGAACTAAAAACTCGCTCACACGGGACCCCAATCCTGCCGGCTGTCTGAGCACGCACACAGTGCCACCCACGCCGGCCACGGGCTGAGAATCCCAGCGGAGCAGAGGTGTGGTGTGAAGAAACGACGTGATGTTATTTCTGTGACACCCCGAGGTCCACGCTGTTCGGTGCGTGCACGCCACCCTGCGGGGACCTGTTAACAGGAAGCTGGCGAACGGGGCACGGAGCATGAACACCTGGGCAGCGCTCTCCTGGGCAAACACGAGGCCCGCGAGGCTCTCACGTGACCCCCACTCCTCCACGCGGCCTTTAAGGCCTCCACAGGTGGGGGGGGGTGCCATGTTTCCTCCGCCTCCCGCGTTTTCTCGGTGCAAACCGTCTTTGCCGGCAGCAGCTTAGAAGCCACAGAGACCTAGGCTTCTGACTGTATTATCATGCCTCACCCTGTGACAGACTGTCTGCCAAGTGGCTTCGGTGAAGTCCACATACCCCATCTGCCCTCAGCGGACACACTCCCTAACGCGGCCTGGCTCTGAAGGCCACCTCCCTGTTGCTGCGCCAGGTGTCCCTCCTGCCAGCTGTGACTCCCCCACGTCACAGGGCTCCAGGAGAGAAGACAAAGAGAGCCTCGGCACTTTATAATATGTAATCTTATTTTCTGGTAAACTCTACCCCCAACGTGGGGCTCGAACTCACAACCCCAAGATCAAGAGTCACCTGCTCAAAGAAGACATCCAGCTGGCCAACTGACACATGAAAAATTGCTCAACATCACTTATCATCAGGGAAATACAAATCAAAACCACAATGAGATACCACCTCACACCTGTCAGAATGGCTCACATAACATGAACAACTCAGGCAGCAACAGATGTTGGCGAGGATGCGGAGAGAGAGGATCTCTTTTGCACTGTTGGTGGGAATGCAAGCTGGTGCAGCCACTGTGGAAAACAGTGTGGAGGTTCCTCACAACACTAAAAATAGAACTACCTTACGACCCAGCAATTGCACTACTAGGCATTTATCCACGGGATGCAGGTGTGCTGTTTCGAAGGGACACACGCACCCCCATGTTTATAGCAGCCATACCAACAATAGCCAAAGTATGGAAAGGGCCTAAATGTCCACCAATGGATGAGTGGATAAAGAAGATGTGGTATATATGTACAGTGGAGTATTACTCGACAATCAAAAAGAACGAAATCTGGCCATTTGCAACTACGTGGATGGAACTGGAGGGTATTATGCTAAGTGAAATTAGTCAGAGAAAGACAAAAATCATAGGACTTCACTCATATGAGGACTTTAAGAGACAAAACAGGTGAACATAAGGGAAGGGAAACAAAAATAAGATAAAAACAGGGAGGGGGACAAAATAGAAGAGACTCATAAATATGGAGAACAAACTGAGGGTTACGGGAGGGGTTGTGGGAGGGGGGATGGGCTAAATGGGGGAGGGGCACTAAGGAATCTACTCCTGAAATCACTGTTGCACTAGATGCTGACTTGGATGTAAATTAAAAAAAAAAAAAAAGAGTCACATGCTCTACAGACTGAGCCAGCCAGGTGCCCCCATGCAATCCTGTTTTAAATAATGCTGATTAAAAAGAATTTGGAAAACAAGGGATGTGGTCCAGCAGCAAGGTGTTCAGGAAAACTTTGGAAACCGAGGCTCCACCTCACTGGGGTAAACGGAGGAAAGTTCTCCGAAGGGGCCTCTGCCGTCACCTGATGTCTCTCTGACACAGAAGCGGCGCCTGCTTTTACGTCCGCAGGTGCAAGTGTCCCAGGACAGCTGCATTCCGTCAGCACTGACCGGGGTTGTCCAGCAACCCCCGGCCGCTGGTCACGTGAGGGTGGGGTACGGTTCACTCGGCAGCCAGCTTCCAAATCACTCCCGTCAGTGGAGTCAAATTTGCAGATCAAGTACACGAATATTTTTATATTATTCTATTTCAAATTGGTAGAATTCAAAACATAGAAAACAGTACACAAAAACACTGGTTTTATTTAATAGCATGTCCGTGACCCAGGGCCAGCTTGGAATCCACAGTCGGGAGACTCACGCGGCCTACGGCTCACCAGGACCCCCGTTCTCCCAGTCCACCCTGTCCTGACACAAGCCAAGGGCCCCCACAGGGGAGGTGCGGGCGTCCGTTCACGTACAGGTTTTCAGAGCCCTTGTAAGATGAACTGCTCAAGCAGCTGCTTCTGGTGGAAACTCGGGACACCAGTGGGGGGTCAGGGTGGGCTCCTAAGTGCTGGTCTTCCTTTGCTTTGGTCTCAGCTTGTTCCAAGCCCTCTCCAGGGCCACTTTTCCCATGAAGAAGGTGATGGCAAAATTACGCTTGTACCAGTCTCTGTGGAGAAACCAGACGAGCACACGTGATGCCCCAGTAACTGAGGACCAGCACCCCAGCTTCTGAGGGGAGTTCCCGGCCAAAAGGCAAGTCCTCCTGACCATCCCCACCTTTCCTCACTGCCTCTTCCTTTTTCTGCCCTCATTAAAGCTAACCTGTCCCTAAAAGCCTTCCCTCCTTCCTCCTGGATTTTCATCAGGGCCCCCCAGGCTATCACAAGAGAGGAAGGCTCAGCACGTGAACCCCCACCTTTGCCCATTCCGCTGCAATCCTCCTCTGGTTTTTGCTAAGAGACTCCAGAAAAGGAGACTGGGGCCTCAAGACTTCCGTGGCATTCCTGGGGAGCCACAATCGTTGAGTGTGGCAGGACTCCGTGGGGACCATCCTGGTTTGGGGCCTTATTTGCGTGAGAAGCGCAAAGTACTCCATCGGGAGAAGTTAATCTGTCTCAAGTGCCAACGTCATAAAGCTCCACATCCTCTTTTTCTAAACAATCTGAGCTTCTGTGTCTCTAAATAGAGAATTCCAGGGCTTCCTCTAAATATTGGGGTGGAGTTCACCAACAGCCACGGGCTCACTTGCCTGTGAGTTACTGTACAAAACTTGCAAATTCACCCCACTGCTGAATGGGCAAAGCTTGGGAAGTTTCCACAACAGAAGGCACACATTCCAGACTCTCAATGCTAAGCCTCTGGAAGCTGAAATGTCCATAAGCACCGATGCTTTTCAGCCAAATGAACTCATGAGTGAACACGGAACTTCTATTCCAGACTGGACTCAAATGACTTACTGAGTCCAGGACAAAAGGAAGCAAAACGACCACGGGCTCAAAAGAAGCGACAGCAAGAGGTAAGGACGCTCGTTTTCTGGAGCCTCTGTGTTGGCTGAAGAGACAATCTCCCTCCTCGTGAGAACGATCTTACGTTTCTATCCACTTAAGTGATGTTATAAATGGGAAGCAGTGCCCTAAATAAACAAGGCTTCCAGAAAGAGAAAACCGGTAACCCATTGAGACGGCAGTTCTTAGGTTACTAAGGAAAAGCCAGATTCCACTCCACCGACGCTCTGACAAAGCGCAGGGAAACTAAACTCTCCCTGTTTCCATGGGGAAGGCAGGGGCAGGGTGGCGTGGGCGCGGAAGGGGGCACTGACGCTCCCCTGCCACCTGACCCGGGGTGGGGCTGGTCCTCTCTTCTCTGGTCCTCCTCTCCTCTCCAGCACACATGCTCGGGCCCACATCACAACTCACACTGGCCTGACGTTATAACCTAGCTGGTTCAGAGTAACACGGGACCGCAGGAGTGCCAACGTGCTCGTGCTGCCAGACTCCTCTGTCTGAGGGTCGGTCTCTCGAGCTCGCCCAGCCTCACTCACCACCACCGTCCTTTAGATCTTACCTGCCCTGCCTGACCGACACTGCCACTGTCACCTTCTATTTTATTAAGTTTATTTCTATTTATTTTGAGAGTGGGGTGGGGGGCACAGAGAGAGGGAGAGAGAGGATCCCAAGCAGGCTCCGTGCTGTCGGCACGGATGCGGGGATCCGTGAGCCGGATGCGGGGCTCGAACTCACCAACGGTGATATCATGAACTGAGCCGAAATCAAGGGTCAGATGTTTAACTGAGTCCCCCGCCAGGCTATCATTTTAAACGAGGTCTTCTATGAACCCCTCTCACCCCCGACTCATATACCCTTTACATATTTCCTGTGATCTGGTTGGTACTAAGTACAGGGGTCTGCCTAGATTCGCTCCGTGTTCTGGTAAGAACGCCTCACAGGTGCTGCCCAATACTTCGTCCTGCATCGTGCAGAGGCAGCTGGCCCAGTGTGCGCAGCAAGAGAAGACACGGGGTGAGGGGCCATCACCCCATCCCGCGCCCTGCAAAGCCCCGCCCGCCTTCCTGCCCGCTGGTTTCAGCAGCTGTGGGTCACCGCTGCCCACACCTATTATTTCCCTGGGAAAATGTTAATTCTCCGACTCCACCGCTCCTTCTGCATCAGCTGTCAACCTACAAAGAAAAACGCTCCTTCATGTGGTTCCCCTGAAACAGTCGATGCAGGAAAGGTGTGAATTCTCTGGGTTCTTTTACTGATCAATTTGCAGAACGAGTTGGCTGACTAGCAGTGTGCGGAGGGGACTGAGCTCCTCGGCCTTGCTATGACGGCAAAGGTCTTTGCAGATTCAGTGTACTTTTAATCCACTACGGTCATTTCCTTTGTGCGGCTGGAACGGCCTCACCCTTAGCCTAAGGGAGCCCCTCAAGTAGGCCCCTGTGCCGTTCTCATGTGACCCCGCCAGTCTCTGGGCCTCCTCTTTGACACAAGGTGTCTTGCCTCATCGTGTGCTGTTCCCACCGCAGACCTGCTTCTCTAAGGAGTCCAGGTTCCCCTTAGTGGAAAGTGCTGTTTAGAACGGTCGAGGGGCATGTGGGTGGCTCAGTCCGTTGAGCGTCCAACTTTTGATTTCCGCTCAGGTCTTGATCCCAGGGTCGTGGGATCAAATCCTGCGTTGGGCTCCATGCTGGGGGTGGAGCCTGCTTAAGATTCTCTCCCCCATTGCCCCTCTCTCCTGCTCACACTCTCAAACAAACAAGTAAACAAATAAATTAAATAATGTAAAGTAAACTTCAAAAAAAGAACCTGCTGTCAGAGCACTAGGGGTGCAAACCGTTATGGAGTGGCCACGCGAATAACTGTAAGCCGTCCATTTTATTTAAAAGTACGAAAACTAAGTTTACAGCAATGTCTACCTTTAACATAAACATCAACGTCACTAAATTCAGGTAAGAAAATAATCCTACTCAATATGAATATGATATTCAAAATTAAAAAAAAATTTTTTTTTTCAACGTTTATTTATTTTTGGGACAGAGAGAGACAGAGCATGAACGGGGGAGGGGCAGAGAGAGAGGGAGACACAGAATCGGAAACAGGCTCCAGGCTCTGAGCCATCAGCCCAGAGCCCGACGCGGGGCTCGAACTCACGGACCGTGAGATCGTGACCTGGCTGAAGTTGGACGCTTAACCAACTGCGCCACCCAGGCGCCCCTCAAAATTTTAGAAAAAAAGTAAGCACTTACCTGTTATAACACATGTGTTTCTGAAAATTTTTACTTAAAAATTCCTTGTAAAAGTCAGCCATTTCTTCTGCATCTAATGTTGCTTTCTGACCTGAAAATTAATTTCAACTTAAACATTAAGACTTAAGAAGAAGAGACCCACAAACTACTATTGATCTAACAAAGGAGGTCAGCAAGATCAAAATGCAAACATCAACTGTATCTTTCTATCTATACACTAGCAATAAACAATCCAAAAATGAAATCAAGAAACAATAATTTCAGGGGTGCCTGGCTGGCTCAGTCAGTAGAGCATGCAACCCTTTATCTAGGGGTTGTGACTTGAAGCCCCATGTTGTGCATAGAGTTCAGTTAATAAAAATGTACATATATTAAAAAAAAAAAAAAGAATACCATTTACAATATCACCAGAAACAATAAAAGCCTTAGGAATAAATCTGAAAGGAAGTGTTAAGACCTACACACTGCAAACTACAAAACACATTAAGAAATAAAAGACCTGAACAAATGGAAAGACGTTCCACGTTCATGGTTTTAAGGACTGCAGACTGCTGAGATGGGCAGCACACCCAAGCTGACCTACAGATACGATACAATCCCCATCAAAATCCCAGCTGGCTTTTTGGCAGAAACTGAGGAGCAGATCCGAAAATGCAGAGAAACCCATCAGCCAACACAATCTTGAAAAAGAAAAGGGGTGCCTGGGTGGCTCAGCCAGGTAGGTGTCCAGCTTCGGCTCAGATCATGACCCCACGGCTCAATTTCTTCACGACTGAGGCAAGCACAGGTGTGCGTCTCCCAATACACAGCCCGCGACGCGCTTCGTCACGTCCCCTCAAGTGCCTTGAAGCTTCTAACGAGAAACGTGAGCCACCCGTAGAGGGGAAACGGACTACTTTCCAACCTGAATGCATCCTGGCTCAACAGCGCACCCTCCCACCCTGGCCCGGGGTAGGTGCCGGCCTAACCAGTCCATCTGGGAGTCAGTGAGCACACGCTCAACCAGGTGACACAAGGGGACTAACCCGGCCACCTCCACGGTCCTCCCTGTGTGGTGGGAGATGCCGACCGCGGCGCCGGCCCCCAGGGCTCCCCTATCCCCCCCCAGGTTTGAAAAGGCCACACAGGACAGCAACCAGCCTGCCAAGGGAAACGCGGCCAGACAGCAGCCCACAGGCCAGTCTCAGGACACCCAGTGATGGCTCGGAGGTGAAGGCACTCTGGCTTTGAAGCCCCAAACAGGCGCTCGGACCTCTGCCCCCCGGGCTCTCGCACGCGTAGAGAGGCCCACGTTCGAGCTCCTACCTCGGGTGTAGCACGCTTGCCCCTGGAAGATGCCGCCTCCGGGCAGAGGCCACGTTTCCCGGCCGCACTGCCGAGGTCGATGCTGCAACCCCAGCGGGGTTTGGGGGAGACGGGCTGGGAGGGTAACCCAAGGGCACTTTGCCACAGAAACAGGAGTGAAGGTGCTGACCTTTGACACATACGACACGGAAGCAAGCACTCGGATGGCACGGTCCAAGCGTGTGTCTGTCGGCGCACAGAGGACAAGGACACGTCCCTTCCACAACATAACCAAGGACCTGCCTGAGTCAACAGCAGTATTTTCCACATGTTCGTTCTCACTCCTCTGACCCACCCTTCTGCAGCTCCTCAGATCCTCCATCTGGGGTCTCTTCCCTCATCTAGAAGATTCTCTCTCAAATCTCCCCTAGCTGTCCTCTCCTCAGACAGGCCTCTGTGAGGCCCTGTTAAGATGCCTGCTCCCCCTCAATTCCCGGTTGTTTTTCTTCCAGGGGCCGACGACAGACCTCGAGACCTAGTATTCACAGGGCTACCTGTCGGTTGGCCCCACTCCCAGCCCACACTGGAATGTCCGCTCCCTGAGGGCAAGGCCACAGCTGTCTCATCCAGTATGAGGTCTCAGTGCTTAGTGTGGCACACAGAAGGAGTTCGACAGCTACCTCGCATCAACACATGGCCAGATGCTAAGAGGGACAAGAAAGAGAACAGCCAGCCGCCCGAGGAGGGGAGGGTAGCCGAAGGCTCCCAGAGAAGGCGACGTGGAGGCTGGGTCTTAAAGGATGAGTAGGAGCCCACGAGGCAGAGAAGGGAGAGAATGGGTCAGAAGCCGGGAACCGGCACAGAGGAAACAAAGGGTCTGGAGAGGCATAGATGTGGCCGAACAGAGTGAGCGAGGAGGAGGGTGGGCAGGGCTCGAGCGTGGTGAGGGGACCAGGGAGGAGCCCCCGGCTTCAGGCAGGAGGAGCAGCCAGGCCGGCCCAAGAGCCTTAGTGTCCTCTGAACGATGGGTCTTGGAGGGACAGCACGTGTGCACGCTCGAGTCAGCATCCCAGCACATCTGTCTGCACCCCCACGTGAGGACCCGACGAGGCGCCCCAGCGGCAGCGGTTAGCGGCCCCGCGGAGCTCCGTCCCTCTCTGGCTGCTGGCCCAGGACTGTGGGTTCTCATCTAGAACGTGGGTCAGAACAGCACGCATCGTGAGGCTGCTCTGAGACAGAATGGGTGGCAGCCAGTGTGACAGGTGACACGGGGCCTGGCACGGAGCGCACCCTTGTCACCACCGCTGGAGGGACAGCAGGAGGCCCGGGCTCTAAGGACAGGCAGGTGCCAGCTTCAGCTGCTGGTCTGGTTTGGTGTCTTGTGCAAACACCCCACAGCCAGAGCTCAGCATAAAGCAGAAGCCACGTAAATGTCTGCTGAGTAACACGGCTTCCACGTCTATCGACACTGCAGCGGGCTACTGCGCTCGGATGAAACTAAGCAAAGAAAGGGAGGTAGGATAACCTAGTTCATTACACATTTGCTAAAAACCACGTGGGGGTTTATGACTGCAAGTAAATCTATCTCCATGGCGTGCCTTCTTCCCACTGCGTGAACACTTTAGCAACAAAAGAAATCAGAGGCAAGAATCTTCCCACCATACTGCTGCCCTACAAATGAGACTCAATTTGGGGACATGCAGAGCTGAAATCAGGGTATTCCGCTTTTGCACTGGAAATTCAGTAATTTTTCTACACTGCTGCAGAATATTCCAGTGAACATCCACTGAGTGGGCCACCTTAGCCTTACCCAGTCCGCAATTACTAGAATTATATACTCCCCCCTTTTTTAAAAGATAATGCTGCAAGGAACCTACAGCTACCTCTTCTGTTTTCCTCTAGAGTGCATTCTTAGATATCCTGTGGTCAAAATTTCCCTGCTTCTTGGCAGGGGTGCTGCCTACAGGGGCATCCTCTGGAAAGACGGCTGGAAATTTCCCCTGCCGCGGACCACCTACGAGCACTGTATTGGACTATAACTCTAACTCCACCAGCACGGAGTGTAACCACTGAAGGCACCCCCTGAATTCAGCAAGCACAAAATGATGCCCAGTTGCTGTTCTGATACACATCGTAATCTGCAGTCACATTACTCACCTACAGGTATTTTGTTGTTTCTACAACCCTGTTAACGCTCTTCACAAAGACTGCCCCTGTCGCCTCTGTTCTATCATCTGCTGTTCATGCTTAACCTGTTTCCTGGATGCTGACCTTTTGTTCCAGCCCTCTGCTTTACCAGACACCGCTTGCAATTGAGCACACAACTCTTGATCTTGGGGTTGTGAGTTCGAGCCCCACGTTGACTGAGGGTACAGACTGCCTAAAGATAAAATCTTAACAAAAAAAGAAGTCCTCACTTAAATAGAAGGCAGTTTTCATGCTCTCCTGTCCTTCTACCTTTACTGTCGAGCTTAAAGAACCACCATTCCTCCAGACAACGGAGACTCAGTTGTGTTCTATCAGACCTTCTACAACTGGCAGCTACGTATTTAACTCTTAACCCACAAATAACTGATTTTTTTAAAATGTTTATTTATTTATTTTGAGAGCAGGGGGAGGGGCAGAGAGACAGGGAGAGAGACAGACTCCCAAGCTGTCAGCACAGGGTCAGTATGAGGTCCCAGTATGTGGGACTCAAACCACAAACCATGAGATCATGACCTGAGCCGAAATCAAGAGTCAGACACTTTAACCAACTGAGTCACCCAGGCGGTTTTTTAAATTAATTGATTTTTAATAATTAGCTTTTTGATCCATTTGGAATATATCTGTATTATAGGGGTCATGAATCTAAATTTACTCTCGAGTCAAAAATAGTTTCTTCATTAACATTTTTATTTTATTTTTTACATTTTACTTATTTTTGATAGATAGAGACAGAGCTTGAGCAGAGGAGGGGCAGAGAGAGAGGGAGACACAGAATCAGAAGCCGGCTCCAGGCTCTGAGCTGTCAGCACAGGGCCCGATGCGGGGCTCAAACTCACAGACTGCGAAATCATGACCTGAGCCGAAGTCGGACGCTTAACCGACTGAGCCACCCAGGTGCCCCATTTCCATTAACATTTATTAAACAAACTCCTCCTCCCTCGGTCCTGCGGGACCCCTATAATCACGTGTTCAGCACGCATTCTGGCCCACTGAGGTGACATGACTGTCACCCCCCCCCCCCGCCCCGTTTCCATCACTGCAGCCTGGAAACTGTTTAACTAGCTGACACAGTGGGAACCTCCCTTCATGTGTCCTGTCCTCAATACATTCCTTCCTGTTTTATTACCAAATTCATTTAAAAGTCTGATTTAAGGCCAACCTTTCAGTTCTTAGAAACGCCAGCAAGAGAAACTCTGATATTAATAACAGGACTCAAAACAACCTTTCCCGTGTTAAGAGAGTGGTTATCTCCAAAGCATGTCCACAGCCTCCCTGACCCTGCCTGATCCTGGTGAGACTCACGAGGCTGGTGCCCCTCCCTTAGGGCTGCAGCATCTGTGACCACAGCCCAGGGCCCGCTCACTCGTCAGCAGGGCCGGGACAGCACAGGGTGAGCTGAGAGCCACTGTGGCACGGTGACATCAGATGGGCCCGGGAACCCTAGTCACTAGGCCAGGACCCAGACCCTCCACTTACTGTGTAATTTTGGTTCAATACCTTGCCCTCGGGTTCCTCATCTCTAAGGTGGTAAAAGCAGCGGGACCCGTTTCTCTGGGTCATTGTGGGAAACAAAACAGATACAGGCAAAGGACTTGGCGCATACAGTCAGCATCTGAAATTGTGCGCAATTATGCTATGCTTATTGTTAGGACTCTGCACCCTTTCCTGCTGGCTCCGGCCCTCCATGATGGCACCTTGACGGGACCCTGCAGCCGTCGGCAAACAGCAGAGCCCATCATCCGGCATCCACCCTCCCAGCTCTTTCTCCCAAGTGGAGTCAAGAGGGGCTAAGGGAGGGGCAGCGCTTTAGCCCAAGGACAGATGTGGCTTTTGGGGTCAACGGTTCCAGATTTTCCATCAGAATGTTTTGACAGCAGACATCTGTTTAACAAACACTATGACGCGTTATTTGGACCTCACGTCAACAGCAAGAGAAAATGATTAAAGGTCATTTTGGGCACCAGACCTTCTATCCAAAACAGGAAAGGCAGCACGGCAGGCAGAGGGAACTGAGTGCATCCAGCATCCCTGGCATGTCGCACAGCATGGGGGACAAGATGTAAAAGAGGGGACAGGACAGGCGGGGGCCGGGGAGGCCTTCAGTCCAGACAGAGAGCGCAGCTGTCATTCCGTAGTCACACGAGTCTAAAAACCCAAGCCGGGCAACAAATGTCAATTGTGCATCTGGGGCAGGACAGTCTGACTACGCTGCAAAGGATAAGTCTGAGGCAGGAGCTGACAAACGACAGCCTGCGGGCCAGCAGCCCCTGCTTCTGTAAATAAAGTTTTATTGGAACACATTCATGCCCATTAATCTAGGTGTTTTTCTTTTTTCTTTTCTTTTTTTTTTTCTTTTTTCTCTTTTTTTTCTTTCTCTCTCTCTCTTCCTTCCTCTCCTTAAAAGAGCAAGGGCCAAGAGCAGAGGGAGAGGGAGAGAGAGAATCTCAAGCAGGCTCCACACACAACGTGGAGCCCAACTAACCCACTGAGCCACCCAGGTGCCCAGTCTCCGTATTTTCTAGGTCTGCTTTCACGCTTCAACAGCAGAACTGAACAGCTGAAACAGAGACCCCATTGGGCCCAGAAGGACTAGTCTATCTACTATCTAGCCTTGACAGAAAGCTTGCCCACCCCTGATTTAAAGATTGGAGGCCAAGGAACCAATTAGAAAGTTACTACAATAGGCACAGAAGTAACAAGGGCCTGGGGACAGGGAGTGGCAAAAGCACTGAAAAATGTTTAAGAGGTGACTGCAGAAAGATGGGAAGGGGCGGGGCTTTGGGAGGCTGGTGGGCGTGACCTGAGGTCAGGAATCTGGGAAGTCCAGCTAGTACAGGAGAAAGGGTGCAGAAGCCAGGGGACTATGGGACAGAAGTCCAAAGGTCAGAGGGAAGTCATTGATCTCGGAAAGACCTAAAAGTGTTAGAGGGATGACCTCACCCAAAGAGAGGAAAGAGACCAGGAGGAAGGCACACATGTGTCCCATGTATGAGTATGAGGACCCCCTCAGAGCACCTGTCCCAAAGGAGATCACGACTTGCCCCAGAGCTTTCTCCCCTTCATCCGAAATCCTTTCTTTTTATCTTCTCATGCAGTTAAACAAACACCATGTTAAGAGGAAAAGGACAAATGAACTAACCTGATCCGGTTCTCAGTTCCAGGCCTTTAGCTTTTAGTCTTGAGCGAATAAATTCTTCTTTTTCCTAAAAGAAGACCACTATCAGAACGCTCTTTCTTCGTCTTTCCATCTTTCCTTGGGTGGGACACAGCCCAGAGTGGTCTGGGGGAGTCTGCATGGGCCCATCTCCAAACCTGGGCTAAGCCATCTGAATTTGGTTAAAAGTCCCATGCTTGAAGTAGGGATTTCAAAAGAAGATGTTTCACGAACTGTTTATAAATCCACAGAATAAGAGAAGTACAGTCCATGTGACACAGCCTACCCAAATGGATAGACATATAAAGCTTTTCTTCTGGATTAGAAAATTTTTACTTCTTTCTCATATAGAAAAATTCTGAATTCTCAGAATGAAATCACATCACAAAAACCCATATTTCATAAACATAAACACACACATTCTAGTTCTGGCTCTGCTACTCCTTTTAAGGAAAAACTACTTGAAAGTCTTGAGATCTATGATTTTATGAATGATCAGTATTTATGTACAGTTACATATAGATTTAAAAACTATATGCAGGGGGCACCTGGGTGGCACAGTCAGCTGAGTGTCTGACTTCGGCTCAGGTCGTGATCTCACAGTTTGTGAGTTCAAGCCCTGAATAGGGCTTCTGTGCCCCTTCGGATCTTCTGTGCCCACCTGTCTCTGCACCTCCCCACTGGTTTTCGGTCTGTCTGTCTCTCTCAAAATAAATAAACTTAAAAAAAATAAAAAATTATATGCATATGTTAATTTACATACAGGCATACATATGAGAGAGAGAAGGGAGGGAGATGGAGGGAGGCTGAGGGAGAGAGGAGGGAGGGAGGGACCAAGTCAGGACTGAGTAGAAGAAAGGCAAATAGTAAGGATTTAGCACCCCCAGGTGGCCATTTGTGGTACCTCTTTCTCATTCAGACCTTAAATCAAAGCTTACCCGACAAAATGTCAAATTCTGGTTTGCCCAAAACTGTTGGTTCCATTCTTGTGTTTCTTGTCTTAATTTTCGTAGCTTTTGTTCCAATGGTGATTCATTTTCGGGGACGTAAAAATGAACAGGTCGAAGGTTTGAATGTTTGTCTGGGGGTCCTATCCAATCATGGCAAGATTTTCTTGGAGGGCAGAATCCTGAGACCTTTAACAAAATGCACAGGGTGAATATAAACTAAGCAAATCTCCAGTACTGTAAAATGCATAGTATAAATTTATTAAAGCCCCTCATTAGCATTCTCTTTTTAAGACCATGTGCCAGAGAATACCCAAATTAAAAGAACTACAATAAATATTATTAACGTGAATACTATAGGGAACATGTTCAACAATGGCACTGGAATAATGCAACTCCTAATGCAAAACCAGCATTTAAGCCTGCACTTTGTACTATATACAAAACTAACTCAAAATGGATCAAAAGCCTAAATATAAAATCTGAAACTATAAAACGTGTAAAACAGCAAAATTTGCACAACCTGAGACCAGGCGAAGATTATTTAGATACAACACCAAAAGCACAATCCATGAAACAAAAAAGATAAGCCACAGACTGGGAGAAAATATATGCAAATCTGAAAAAGGACTTGTTCCCAGAATATATAAAAATCTCTCAAAACTCAATAGTAAGAAAACAGACGACCCAATTTAAAAATGGGCAGAGTGGGGGCGCCTGGGTGGTTTAGTCGGTTAAGCGTCCGACTTCGGCTCAGGTCATGATCTCACGGTTCACGAGTTTGAGCCCCTCTGTTGGGGTCTGTGCTGACCGCTCAGAGCCTGAAGCCTGCTTCGGATTTTGTGTCTCTCCCTCTCTCTGCCTCTCCCATGCTCATGCTCTGTCTCTCTCTGTCTCTCAGTAATAAATAAAAGTTTAAAAAAATGATTAAAAATGGGCAGTGGCCAAATAAAGCTTTCTCCGAAGAAGACATATGGATAAAAGCATGCTCAACATCACAAGTCACTGGGAAACGCAAATCAAACCCACAGTGAGATACCACCTCACACCTTTTTATACGCCTAAAATAACCCACAAAGACATCTGACAACAAGTGCTGTCAAAGATGTAAAACAAGTGAGCTTTTATATGTTGCTGGTGGAAATGCGCAATGGTGCAGCCACTTTGGAAGAAAGGCTGGCAGTCCGTTACACAATTAAACACACACCTAACGCACAATCTGGCACCACTCCTAGGTATTTATCCGAGATGAATAAATACATATGCTCACACAAAAACCTGTCTGTGGCTGGGAAAAGTGGTTTTATTTAAAATTGCCAAAATCTGGAAGCAGCCTACGCGTCGTCCTCCCACTGGTAAATGGCAAAACCAAGTGTGGCACACACAACGGTGCTCGTCAACGACAGAGCGCGACACTCTCAACAGCAGGCAGCACGGATGGATCTCAGGTACGTTCTGCTGACTGAAAGAGCCACACCAACAGGCCATCGCTCGCAGGATAGAACAGGCGTGGGGGTGGAGGAAGCGGCTGACTACCCAGGAATTTCTATACCGAGACACAGAAAATGTTCTATATCTTGAGTTGTGGTGCTGTCCACACATTTGTCAGGAGTGAACTTCACTGTATGTCAACTGGACTTCAATAAACGTGACATTGAAACGAAAGGACCAGCTGGGTAATCGAAAGACTAGCTTTCCGTTTGTCTGCTTTAAGACCGATGCAGATCCATTGTCTGGGTGGCTCAAGTCAGTTAAGTGTCCGACTCTTGGTTTCAGCTCAGGTCGTGAGGTCACGGTTCATGGGTTTGAGCCCCACATCCAGCTCTGCACTGCCAGCACAGAGCCTGCTTGGGATTCTCTCTTTCTCTGCCCCCCCCCCCACTCACGTGGTCTCTATCGCTCTCAAAATAAATAAATAAACTCAAAAAAAAAAAATCAATGTAACCTAAACTCATGGGGGAAAAGTACCATTCAATGTAGAAATCTCTTATACATTATTTAAAACAAACAAATAAGCTCTATTGAACATGACTTCCACCTCTAGCTACAACAGAGTGCCTCCCATGCGCCCTCCCCGCACCAACAACTAGAAAACTCCCAGCCACGGGAAGGAGTGAAACCACTGAGACTCACAGCACAGACGAGTCTTAGAAAAATACAGAGGGAAAGAGCCAGGCAGGAGAAAGGATGTACCGTGGGAGCCCTCCGTGCCGCATCCTCGAAGTCAGTGGTGACTGCAAACATTCACACGTTTGTCCAAACTCACCAAATGTACACTTTAAGTGCGGGGTATTCATTTTACTGCATACAAATTAAAAAGCCAATTAAAAGAATGGTTAAAGCTGACAAAGACCAAAGGAACTACCACACTGCACATAATTAACATTTCTTTTCCCTTTGGAAGGTACTTCATTCAGGATATTTCAGTTCTTCGGGATCACGGTTACAAGACGCGACTTCCAAGGAACTAAAACCAGAGAGGCAGGGTTTGCAAATTTTAACATGAAACAGCTTTGTCTACTTGGCTACTCACTGATCGTTTCATTTGAAGCAGAAATAACAGCTAGCTTACAAAGACGATGTGGCCAGTGTTTGGCGGCAGGTCAGGCGGCAAGAGCAGCAGCAAGGGGCAGGGGGAGGGGCCGGAGCAAGAAGGCGGACGTCTGCTCAGCTGGGGACATTGCCCCCAGGCACCCTCCCCAGTGTGGGCTGACATCCCTTTAGGCCCCTAGACTCAACCTTGAAAACACAGCTTGCTAGTTTTTGCTTCGATGCGCCCCGCGAATCACCACCAACACACCAAACATCTCAAGAACCCGATGCTGCCGAAGAAGGTTGCTACGAGCAAAACCACCAGCGGTGTGCCCATTTGCTCCTTTTCTTGGATGCTAGGACCTTCCTACATTTTCTAAATTCCCAAGCATTCTACAAATAGGATGAACTTAAAGCATGGCAAGGAGCAGCAGGTTGGGTCTGGAAGGGTCGTTCCCAAGTTTGCTGCAGAGAGCGTCTCAGGTTACAAGAGCTCTGAAATCCTCCTGTGAATTTGGAAGGCCAAGTTCTACTGTAAAATACGCAGGCACAGCTATTCAGGCAAAAAGCCTTTTCCTGGACCTGTGTTCTCCACAGGCGGTTTTGGAGTTACGTTATAGCTCCTCCTTCAGGACAACACTGGCACCTGTAACAGTTTATTAAAAATCTGGTGTGTTCACCTCAGCTTCAGAATGCTTACCATTTAGAAAACCATCTTGAGTCTAGAATAAGTGAATGAGCAGGACAGGTTGGAAAGTATATTGGGATTTCCTCAGACTTTCAAACTGTTTCTAGAAAAGAATCTTTAGGGGCGCCTGGATGGCTCAGTCTGTTGAGCATCCAACTTTGGCTCAGGTCATGATCTCGCGGTTGGTGGGTTTGAGCCTCGCGTCCGGCTCTCTGCTGACACTTAGCACGGAGTCTGCTTGGGACTCTCTCGCTCTTCCTTTCTCTCTGCTCCTCCCCCACAAAACAAATAAACTTTAACAAATAAATTCAAACTGTTAAAGACTTGACAGATTAGGTAAAAGAAGTTACAACATTTGAGTGAAAAAATAAAACCATGGACAGGAAGTGCACCATCACCGAAAAGGAGTTGTAATGAGTTAAAGCTGTGGTGGTGGGGTCCTTGGGTGGCTCAGTGGGTTCGAGCCCCGCGTTGGGCTCTGCGTGGACAGTGCAGAGCCTGCTTCCAATCTTTTCTCCCTTTCTCTCTGCCCCTCCCCCGCCCATGCTTTCTCTTTCTCTTTCAAAAGTAAAAAAACAAAAAACACGGTGACAATTACTATCACAACATGGAATGCTTCCTCAAGTTCATGCAAACATATCGGAGGCTCCAGAGGAGTGGGGGGAGGGACCCCCAGGCCTGCTGTGGCGGGGCGGGGGGGGGGGAGGGGTGCGAGCACACTGTGGGGGCGGGGAGGACAGGAGCCTTTCTCTGCTGTCACCGGGGGAGGGTGCAAGGCGGAGGCACAGGGAGAGGCACGCAGTGGTGAGGGATCATCGATGAGCCACCCCGGGCAGCGCACAGTCCCTGATTAATACGGCTGAGGGAGGTATACAAGTGCAAGGGTGTGCAGTGCACTTTACAAACAGTAATGAAACATGACACACACCCTTCCTGATCAACTCCACGCAGCCAACCGATTCTTACAAACTGCTTTCATTGTTTTGACAACGGCTTCAGAGAAAAATAATTCACGTACTGTGAAATTAACCCCACTGAAGCGCACAGTTCCGTGTTTTCAGCATGCTCCCAGAGGTGTGCAACCATTACCAATTCCAGGCCACTGTCACCACCCCAAAGAGAAAGCTGTCCTCGTGAGCACTCACTCCGCATTGTCCCCCAACCCCCACTACCACTGCTCTATTTCTGCCTCTGTGGATGTGCTTGCTGTGGACATTTTGTGTAAACGGAAGATCACGGTATGTACTCTTTTGTGACTGACATTCACATAACATGTTTCCAAAGTTCGTCCACATGGTAGCACGCGTCAGAACTTCATTCCTTGTTACGGCTGAAGGCTGAACCAAAAGGTATTTCGGGATTTCCCAGCGTGGCCATAACACATTTTGTATCTGTTCGTCAGCTGAATGCATCTGGATTGTTTCCACTTTTTGGCTGCTATGAATTGTGTTGCTGTGAACACTGGTGTACAGATTTTTGTGTGGACATCTGTTTCCAATTCTCTCGGGGGTGCACACAGGAGCAGGATGGCAGGGTCACATGGTAACTCTATGTTTAACCTTCGGAGAAGCCACCACGCGGCTTCCCACGGCAGCTACACCAGGTGACACTCCCTCTGGCAGGGCTCAGGGTTCCAGTTTCCCTGCTGAGCATTTGTCACCGCGCATCTTGTCCTCATTGTAGCCACTCTAGTGGGCACCAAGTGCTGTCTCACTGTGGCTCCTTCTCAGATTTCTGCCACAACCTTGTATCACTAGCCAGCCCATGGCTGCAAGTGACTCGTTAGTGTCCTTCAGACACAAAGGCTACTTGGTAGCAAGGACAGGAGAAAAGTGAAACAAGCCCTATTTGTCAAAGACAGGAGTAATTTCTTTGCTTTTGAATACTAGAAGAATGTTTCCTCAACTTGGGGCTATTCACGAGGTAATGGCAACAGACAAGATCCACTTGTTACTTTAACTTCTATTACTAACATCTTCTCCTTTGCCTCCCTAAGTCAAGACAATCAACAAAACAGTAACTCAAGTCCTGATTTAGCACATTTGCCAATTTCCATGGTGCAAATCCTTCCACTGTGGACAATTTCAAGCAGTATACCGTTATGTGGTTTTTCTACCACGTAGGTACAATAGTCGTAAATAACCTCAAAAGCAGAGATGATAGTAAACTATAATAAAACACACGTGAAAGTCTAAATATGTATTATCTTTAATATAATTTATTTTAGTATATAATTTTTAGTAATAGCTGTTTATTAGCAAACTTCCTGAAAATGTAGCGGGGCATCTGGGTGCCTCGATCGGTTAAGTGTCCGACTCTTGATTTGGGCTCAGGTCATGATCTCACGGGTTCGTGAGATCAAGCCCAGCATCGAGCCTGCTTGGGATTCTCTCTGGACTTCCCCTGCACAGGGTGGTGGGGGGGGGGGGGCACACGCTCTCTCTCAAAAATAAATAAAAACTTAACAACGTAGGAAGCAGCTCTCTTCACTGCAGGACGTCAGTGCTAGCT
The DNA here is from genome assembly GCF_022079265.1 of Lynx rufus. Taxonomy (NCBI): domain Eukaryota; kingdom Metazoa; phylum Chordata; class Mammalia; order Carnivora; family Felidae; genus Lynx; species Lynx rufus. The sequence continues at coordinate 3,123,894 of NW_025814831.1, forward strand.
GGGACACACCAGGCCACACTCCTCACTGCAGACCCCATCACGAATGCACTGACCCAGTCACCTCAGTTCCCTACTGCTTTTCAAAAGGGTTCATAACATGTTCCACACCACTTTAACCAAGTTATTACAGATGTTCTCTGGAAATGGTGGTCAAAACGTAGCTTAAGTATTTATAGTTTTGAGCCGTAGGTGAGGCCAAGCTTCCCCCCCCCCCCGCCCCACCCTGGGGTCTGCAGCTGGACCTGGGGGGTAAATCCACGGGAGACACATCCACAGAGGAAAGCCCCAGGGGTCAGGCAGGCGTGGGCCCCACAGGGAAATGAGGACCCAAGCAGCAGCCCGGTGCTGATACACTAGGCTGCACTAGAAGCATCAGCTGTGGCAAGGAACAGAAATATATGGAGACCAGAGGAGGGCAGGAACTACTTTAATCAAGGTTTGTTCCTGTAGATTTCCTTCATTCCTGGTGGTGAGAATGCTTCTTTCCTCCTGGGGGTGGGAGTGGCGCCTCTCCAGAAGCTTCCTCTGGGCCTCTCTCGGAAGGCAAGGAGGGAAGACCACCCTGTCGGCATGTTTCCCAAGTGCCTCACACCAGAGCGGCCCAAGCGCGGCCCACGCCGTCACCCTTCGGCACCCTGTAGAGAGCAGCAGCTTCAATGGTTTAAGCACCCAAGGTGGTTTCGCTTTTCTACCAATATGTATGAGAAAACAGATGAAACCAAATAGAACTTCCAAAGCTATCAACATGATGAAAAGGTTTCCTATAACGTCTTCTAGAAGCAAGCAAACGTAAGTGTGTGTATGAGAAAAATATAAGAACGTTTTTTTTTTAAATAAATCCATGTTCCATTAACAAAGAGCTTTTTTTTTTTTTTTCAACGTTTATTTATTTTTGGGACAGAGAGAGACAGAGCATGAACGGGGGAGGGGCAGAGAGAGAGGGAGACACAGAATCGGAAACAGGCTCCAGGCTCTGAGCCATCAGCCCAGAGCCCGACGCGGGGCTCGAACCCACGGACCACAAGATCGTGACCTGGCTGAAGTCGGACGCCTAACCGACTGCGCCACCCAGGCGCCCCTATAAGAACGTTTTTAAAGAAAACATTTCTAAGACTCCCTGCAAGCAGCATTTGCCACAAGAGCTCTGTCCCGTCCGCCTCATTTTCCGAGCGTGTCTGTTGGCAGGCCCTGCTGCTTCCTCCTGTACTTGACCGTTCTTATCACCTTCAGACTTCTGGAGGAGGAAGCCGCTGGAATGCAAACTTTCCACCTGTTTCAAGTTAATTTATTTCGTGATCACTGCCAATACTTTTACTTACGGCCCTTTTTCTCACAGCAGCAAAGGCGAGGGCCCGCAGTGATCAGAATTAAAAAGAGTCACACCCTGTCCTTTGAGAAGCCTTCTCTGTGGCTGAAGGAATAAGCTTCGCAGAATTCTGGCCACCGGACTCTGGCACCCCCCTGCCAGGACCTGAAGGACTCGGGCGGCTGCAGCAACCTCCCCCCCACCACACACACACACACACACACACACGCACGCACGCACGCGCGCGCGCCTCCGCCATGGTGAGGTCTCTGGCCCCGTGACAACTCCTGATGGGCTGGTCTGAGCAGCGCCACCGCCTCCAGGCTGCCCCCTCCCCGCCTACTCCCTCCCCGCCTACTCGGTCCCCATACCCACCCCTGCTGCGAAGCAATGTCTCCCACACCCCTGACCGAACTGTGCCGCCCCTTCCGTAAAATGTAAAATCTTCCTCGGTGATTATCATTACCCTCAGGAGAGAACCTAACCCCTTCCTGTGGCCTGGCAGCCCGGGCCTGCTGGGGCCCCAATCTCTCCTTTTCCTCCACCCACAGGAGGCTCCTTTAATGCCACGCCAGCTGGCTTCTGTCCTTCCTCCACCTGCGTGTTTTCTCCTCCGTGCTCCCTCCTCATGTTCACGGCCCCGGGTTCAAGGGCACCTCTCCGCGGGCTCCCCCCTCATCTTCACAGACAAGGGCACCTCTCCGCGGGCTCCCGAGGCTCCTCACAGCACTGGCACGTCTGCTTCTCCCAGGAGCCTTCGAGCCCCAGGCGGCAGGACTGCGCTTGTTGGAGGAATGTTCTTCCCAGTCTTAAAATTTTTTTTTTTAACGTTTATTTATTTTTGAGAGAGAGAGAGAGCATGAACAGAGGAGGGGCAGACAGAGAGGGAGACACAGAATCTGAAACAGGCTCCAGGCTCTGAGCGGTCAGCACAGAGCCCGACGCGGGGCTCGAACTCACGGACCGTGAGATCATGACCTGAGCCGAAGTCGGACGCTTGACCGACCAAGCCACCCAGGCACCCCTGTTCTTCCCAGTCTTAATCTTTCCTGTTGACTCTGTGCTTATGCAAGAAATGCACTTCAACGCCCTTGAACTTTCTGCTGGAAGGACACCTGACAAGCTAGTTATGGCCATTATTGATGAACTGGTGCCAGAACTTTCAGAAGTTGTGAGCGAGCCAAACACCATCGGCTGTCAGGACTGTTCTTGAGGGTCCGTCACTGCTAGATCCCGCCAAGTTTCCAGGTTTTCCCGCACAGGTCTGTGCGGTCAGAGCGGCGCGCCTCACGGGCTGTTCTGCAGTAAGACTGGAGCACAGTGGGAGAACTGGGAGGAGCTGGTATAGGTGGCCGGGCCGAGCTGCGGCAAAGTGGGAAGCCAGGCTGGCCGGCTGGCCAGGAGGGAGAGGGGACAGGTCCTAGACACAGCGGTCACGTCCGCGTGGCCACAGCTGCGGCACCTACCGAGGTGTTCACTTCGTCCTGCATCCACTTCTCGCAGACTCACACGTCCTCACATTTGATCACGGTGACTTCTGTCTGGCACTTCTGAAGCGTCTCTCTCACGCAAAGCTGGACCAGAAGAGGGACAGCCAAGGTGGAAAGTTCCAAACGAAGGGCCAGCTGGTCCACAAAAGGGATTGAATTCCTCCTTCCTGTGCCATAGCGACAGGGCCCCGCTGGCAGAAAGATGCCCTCATCTGCTTACCTAAGACCTGAAACTGCCGCTTGTCGTCGTCAAATACGACTGGACACCAGACTGAACGATCGTTCCAGGGTTGCAGTGTGTAAATCTTCAACCTTTCATCCTTTATGTATGTATTTATTTATTTATTTATTTATTTATTTATTTATTTATTTATTTAGAGCGAGCGAGCAGGGGAGGGGCAGAGAGACAGAGGGAGAGAGTCCCTTACTGACAGTGCAGAGCCCAACACGGGGCGTGAACTCACGCACTGCGAGATCATGACCGGAGCTGAAATCAAGAGTCGGACACTTAACGACGGAGCCCCCAGGCGCCCCTCTCATCCATCCTTCTAAAAACAATATATGATCTCTACATTTTCCTTTTGTTTTCCAAAAAAAGCATTTTTTAAAACCCTACCTTTCCACAAATATTCCTGGACTTCTGCCCCAAAGCCTTCAGTCTTAGAAACTAAAGGTGATTCACACACAGGGACCCAGTGAGTGGCAACAGGCAGCTGGCCCAGGCTCGCCCCACGGACTTGCATCCCAAGATGGGGACCCCTCCCCTCCCCCAAGCCGACCGAGGACGCTGAAGGACAGCAGCAAGGGGACAAAGGGCAGGTGTCACCCCCGCAGTGCTCCACCGGCTCACCACCCTCCAGAACTGTACCCCAGTGTTATCTTCTTACAGGTTCCTTATCAGCAAGCGTTAAAGCAGTCACCCCAACAACTCACGGCTTTTCCGAGCTACCCACACATGAAGAAGCGCCAGGAGGCGCCAGGAGTGTTCAGTGACCCCTCCTCATTTGTCACCTCGCTACTGCCTAAATCATCTGCTTTACAGGTGAACTCTGTCAACCGGCTCTCTCAACCACCCTCAGTTTTCCACTGTAATTTGAGAGATTTTATCTTAATTGTGGCAGAGTTAGCTCTTCTGCGCTCCCCAGTAAATATATGTTCTGTTTTTGTTCACCCCAGAACTGCTATTTAAAAGGGAGGAGAAGGAGCTTGGGGGAGGAAAAAGTCCTTCTGTAAAAGGAAGACTCCCTTTGAGGTTAGAATAATTACCGTAATTTACGGCTGTCACAGCAGCAGCATGGAATGCACGGCTTCCTCACAGTGGAGTGGCTGTCTCGGGCGGGACAGGAGGCGGGGGGCCGCGCAGGCTAGAACCCATCAGCTCTGCTGGCGAGCAGCCAAGGACAAGGAAAGGAACGTGCGTGTACGTACTTGTCACACTGAGCGTTCATCACCGTGTCTGGGAGGGAACAACCCCTCCCGTTTTTCCTCTTTCTATGTAAACTGCCAGCCAGGCAGCCCCGTGGGGGGCTTCTCCTCCTCCAGCTCTGCAGGCCCAGCCTCCTTCTCCACCCCTTCCCGCTTACAGTAGGCTCCGGGGCTCTCCCGGCACAGTCCCGGGCCCACCTCCCCACGAGGAGCCAGGATTTGGAACCAAAGACTTTCCCCTAGGCCCTCCTTCCCGGAAGTGCCTGCACAGAACACGAAGCTCCTGAGTGAAGGCGTCACACTACACCACTGGGGAAACCGGTGGGCCACGATGAGAGGAACAGATGCTGGCAAAACGTGGTGTCCCTGCAGGTCTGCAGTCCTGACACTTCGGGGCTGGGAACCGAAAGTCTTCCTTCTGGAGGGTTGGGATCCCAGCCTCCCATTCTAGACAGACGCAGACACATCAGTATTCCGTATTCAGCAGTACGTAAAAAGACCAGCACATCAGGACTAAACAGGGTTTATACTGGGAGTGAAACGTTGGCTTCACATCAGAAATCAGCCAATCCTGATAGAGGAACACAATCCCCCAACGAAGTTAGTCTTCTCAAAAACAAAGTCAAATCTGGATGTGGTCAAGGCTCTAGATTGCAGCTGACAATTTACAGGAGACACACAGATCGGAGGAACATGGTACATTACGCCCTGGGAAAGCAACAGCAAAACACAGTTTGTGGAAAATTCAAAAGGACACATCCTTCCCCTCCTCCCGCATAAACTACTTTGAAAAAAGGAAGGGGACGGAGTCAAAACCTATAGATTAAAAAGTAACCAAAAGAATGTCAATAAATCACAATCTGTAGCCCTAATGTGCATCCTGATACAAGAAAACTGTAAAAGCAAAACAAAACAAAAAAAAGCAAAAAACATTTCTACGATAACTGAAGAAATCTAAAAAAAAAAAAAACTGAACGCTGAACATTTGCTGAAGTTGTATTTTAGTTATTATGTTTATATATATATTTTAAAGTTCATATCTCTTTTTTTAAATTTTTTTTAACACATTTATTTTTGAGAGGCAGAGCATAAGCAGGTGAGGGGCAGAGAGACACAGAGACAGAATCTGAAGCAGGCTCCAGGCTCTGAGCTGTCAGCACAGAGCCCGACGCGGGGCTTGAACTCATGAACCGTGAGACCATAACCTGAGCTGAAGTCAGCCGCTCAACCGACTGAGCCACCCAGGTGCCCCTATTTCTTTCTTTTTTTTTTCAAGTTTACTTATTTTGAGAGGGACAGGGAGAGAGAGAGAATGAGCAGAGGAGGGACACAGAGAGAAGCCCAAGCAGGTCGGCAGTGTTAGCACAGAGCCCAACACGGGGCTCAAACCCATGAACCATGAGATCATGACCTGAGCTGACATCAAGAGTCGGATGCTTAACGGACTGAGCAACCCAGACGCCCCCATATGTAACTGTAAAAGATACGAACTTTTGAACTCTAAAAAATAGTAAGCATTAAAAAAAAAAGTTAAAAAAAATATGAACTTTGGGGCGCCTGGGTGGCTCAGTCGGTTAAACGTCCATCTCTTGATTTTGGCTCAGGTCACCATCTCACAGTTGTGACTGAGCCCTGCGTCCAGATCCACGCTGGGCGTGGGGCCTGCTTGGGATTCTCTTTCTCCCTCTCTCTGTCTGCCCCGCCTCCCCTCTCAAAACATTAAAAAAAAAAAAGATACATAGGAAATATTACAAATGAAATGTTCCTTTTTTTTTTTTTTAACTCTTGAGAGACAGAGCATGAGCGGGAGAGGGGCAGAGAGAGAAAGAGAGAGAGACTGACACACACACACACACACACACACACACAGAATCAGAAGCAGGCTCCAGGCTCCGAGCTGTCAGCACAGAGCCTGACACGGGGCTTGAATCCAAGAACCGTGAGATCATGACCCGAGCTGAAGTCAGAGCTGAAGTCAGACGCTTAACCCTGAGCCACCGAGGCGCTCCACAAATGAAATGTGAAATCCGATATTTGCCACAAAGTAATCTGGGAGCCGGGAATGGATGGGTAAAGATGAAATAAACACCCCCAAGCGGACAGGGGTAGAAGCAGGGTACTGGACACAGCATTCTTCACAGTCTTCTGTTTTTGCAAGTTTAACATTTCCCATAAATAACAAAAATAGAAAATAAAGGAATGCATTTCTCCACATGAACAGAACAAGGGGAAACCCTGTGACTGTTTCACTCCATGAAGAAACAGCGTGCGGGGACATCTGAACAGGAGGCAGAGAGTGAGAAAGGCCCCTTTCAACCCTGACTCTGCTGGGTAACACCAGGCCAGTCACAGCCAGGCCCTGGGCTGTTTAAAGTCCTCTGCCCCAGCTTTAATTTTCTTCCAACTAATTTATTGAAAGCCTTTTAAATACTAGAAATATCCATGCTTGTTTTAAAAGCCTCTGATGAGGCTGCCTGGGTGGCTTAGTCAGTTGAGCATCCAATTCTTGATTTTGGCTCAGGTCACAATCCCAGGGTTGTGGGATCAAGCCCTGTGCTGGGCTCTGCATTAGGATCTGTGCTGAGAGCTTAAGATTCTCTCTCTCTCTCTCTCTCTCTCTCTCTCTCTCTCTCTGCCCCTCTCCCCTGCTCATGGGCATGTGCACTCTCTAAAAAAAAAAATTTTTTTTTAAGTTTGTTTAAAAATAAATAAATAAATAAAATCCTCTGATGAGACCGCTCACCACTTTCTCATTTGTCTAGCATTTAACTTCCCTCATGTGTTTACTCTGAAGCTACATTTGAGGGGAGGGGACTGTTGAAAATCATTCTCTTTAATGAAAATCTAAGCAAAATATGGGATCAGGACGCCCACTATTTATCTGTAAATATTACCTCTCCTGCTGAGGGCCTGTTTGGGCTTTTTTTTTTTTTTTTTTTTTTTGATCCAAAAGTTACTAGAAGAAAAATGTGAATTCACTGTCCTCTAGATACAGGAACTATAATATAGATATTCTTTATGAGCAAGCGCTGTGATCTTGAGGAAATGTTTCCATCTTATTGCACTGAAGTTTTCTGGTCTGTACAACGGGGAGGGTAAAAGCACCTACTTCACAGAACCGTGCGAAGAGGAAAACAGGCAAAGTTCACAGACCAGCGTGTGCAAACACTTGGTTAATGCAAACTAGTGCCGTGTTGATGAATCCAGGACTACAAGCAAATAGTCTACTTTATACATTTTTAATGTTTACTTATTTTTGAGAGACAGAGAGAGAGACAGAGCATGAGCATGGGAAGAGCAGAGAGAGAGAGACACAGAAGCTGAAGCAGGCTCCAGGCTCCGAGCTGTCAGCACAGAGGCTGACACGGGGCTCGAACTCGGAACAGCTAGATCGTGACCTGAGCCGAATTCGGACTCGTAACCTGCTGAGCCAACCAGGTGTCCCAGGACTACAAGCAAACAGTAATGTGTATAATGTAACCACTGCTTCTCTAACTTGTGAGCTCATTTTTATTTTTTTTAACGTTTATTTATTTTTGAGACAGAGAGAGACAGAGCATGAACAGGGGAGGGTCAGAGAGAGAGGGAGACACAGAATCGGAAGCAGGCTCCAGGCTCTGAGCCGTCAGCACAGAGCCCGACACGGGGCTTGAACCCACGAACCGTGAGATCATGACCTGAGCCGAAGTCTGACGCTTAACCGACTGAGCTACCCAGGCACCCCTTGTGAGCTCATTTTTAGACTCCCCCATAAAATCCTGATGCTATACTTCAATAAACCTGGGCAGGGGAAACTAGACAAACCAATAAATAATTAAAGATCCTGGTGCCCGGGGCCACATCCCAGACCTATCACCTCAGAATCTCAGGGGGTGGGGAGAGGGGGTGGTATTTTTTAAAGTCTTCCAGGTGATTCCAAATGTGCAAACACTTTTAGGAGCCGATGATGCAAACTACAGAGACAAGGAATAAACAGGTGTTAAGTGCCTAGAAAACACTTAATTTTAGAGCTGACTTTTTTTTTTTAATGTTTATTTATTTTGAGGGGGGGAGGGGCAGAGAGCAAGAGAGGGAGAGAGAATCCCAAGCAGGCTCCCCGCTGTCAGTGCAGAGCCTGATGCAGGGCTCGATCTCTCAAACCATGAGATCATGACCTGAGTTGAAATCAAGAGTCCTAGGGGCGCCTGGGTGGCGCAGTCGGTTAAGCGTCCGACTTCAGCCAGGTCACGATCTCGCGGTCTGGGAGTTCGAGCCCCGCGTCGGGCTCTGGGCTGATGGCTCGGAGCCTGGAGCCTGTTTCCGATTCTGTGTCTCCCTCTCTCTCTGCCCCTCCCCCGTTCATGCTCTGTCTCTCTCTGTCCCAAAAATAAATAAACGTTAAAAAAAAAAATTTAAAAAAAAAAAAAAAAGAGTCCTAGCTGACTTTTTCAGTTGGGTTCGGAAGAAAAAGTGGTACCAGAGACAGCAGATGGGAATAAATCATGTAGGTCCTAAAGCAGCTTTCCTGAACTCAAGTGAAGAACAAAGAATTAAAGAAAAATATGTAGTGAGGATGTGGAGAAAGGGGAACCTTCCTACACCGTTGGTAGGAATGCAAACTGGTATAGCCACTCTGGACAACAATACAGAGGTTCCTCAAACATTAAAAATAGGACTACCCCATGGTCCAGTAATCACACCACTGGGTATTCATCCAAAAAATACAAAAACACTAAATCGAAGGGATACACGTATATAATGGAATATTCAGCCATAAAAAAGAATGAAAGCTTGCCATTTGCAACAACTTTGATGCATCCAGAAAGTATAATGCTAAGTGAATAAGTCAGAGAAGGACAAATACCATATGATTCACTCATATATGCAATTTAAGAAACAAAACAAATAAGCAAATGAAAAAAAAGAGAGAGAGAAAAACTAAGAAACAGACGCTTAACTGTAGAGAATCGATGGTCACCAGAGAGGAGGTGGTGGGGGGGGGGGAGACGGGGATGAAGGAGGGCACCTGTTGGGATGAGCACCGGGTGATGTAAGGAAGTGTTGAATCACCGTATTGTACACCTGAAACTAATATAACAGTGTATGTTATACTGAAATTAAAATTAAAAACTTAATAAAAAATATGTGTGAACTAGACATACAGGATTAAAATATATCTATTTAAATAAAGAAAACAGAAGGTTCACGACCTGTTACTTTTTTTTTTTTTAATTTTTTTTTTTTCAACGTTTATTTATTTTTGGGACAGAGAGAGACAGAGCATGAACGGGGGAAGGGCAGAGAGAGAGGGAGACACAGAATCGGAAACAGGCTCCAGGCTCCGAGCCATCAGCCCAGAGCCTGACGCGGGGCTCGAACTCACGGACCGTGAGATCGTGACCTGGCTGAAGTCGGGCGCTCAACCGACTGCGCCACCCAGGCGCCCCACGACCTGTTACTTTTAAGAAGACCTAATATCTATGGGGCGGGGCGCTGGGTGGCTCAGTCGGTTAAGCGCCAGATTTCGGCTCAGGTCATGATCTCACAGTTCGTGGGTTCGAGCCCCATGTCAGGCTCTGTGCTGACAGCTCAGAGCCTGGAGCCTGCTTTGGTTTCTGTGTCTCCCTCTCTCTCTGCTCCTGTCCCACTTGCGCTCGCGCTCTCTCTCTCAAAAATAAGTAACCATTAAAAAAAAAAAAAAAAAAAGGCCTAATATTTAAAATCAAAGTCTGAAAGACAACAATCTCTCTGTGCAGCAGGAATTGAACTACCTGGACAGAGCCAGCCATGTACTCAGCGAGCACAGGGAGATACGCCCAAACAAACAGGAAACACAAATCGCCCTGAAGTAAAAAACTGATCCTGTAAGTTCTGTGCAAGATCTAGCACAATGGGGCGCACGTCCTACAAAAACACAGCAGCAGTTTCCGCAGGAGAGCAGGGCCAGGGCTGACTCACAGGCAGCTTATCCCCTTGTCGGCATCACAATCCACACCTTCACAAGTTCAGGCGGCCCAGCGGGTGAGCAGCCCCCTGCTCCGCTGTCACTTGGACAACAAAAGGAAGAAAGGTCTCATCCTGAGGATTAGACCCACGGTAAGACTGACTTCAGCAAAAGGGTATGTGACGATAAAGGAAACCTTGTTTGGGTGGTTTTTTTTTAAGATTTTATTTTTAAGTAATCTCTTCACTCAGTGTGGGGCTCACAACCCCAAGATCAAAGGTCGCATGCTCTACCGACTGAGCCAGCCAGGTGCCCCTTGGGCACCCTAGTTCACAAAATAAGCTAGGGTAAGTCCTCATCCTAGGGACGGTTGGTTGATGTTACGTTTGCCTGCCCGGAGCATTTTCAGATACCTGTTGAATACCTTGCTGCCCAAGGACTGAGATGCTGGGTGGCTTTCTATATTGTAGGAATGAGAGTCCCCGCTGTGGCCACTGTAAGAGGAAGCTGAGCTAGAGACCGGGGCTCTGGGTGACCAGTTGCCCTGTTAACTTCTTCTCTAAACTATAAACCAGGCAGAACTTCAAAGCTGCATTTATAAAAGAACGCTAACAGGCAACGGGCTAAAATAAATGAAAATTTACAGGCAGGCTCATTTTGGAATTCTTAACTGGCTTTTTTATCCCGGGCTTTCCAGGCCCCCTCCTTAGCCTGTTGGCAAAAGGAAGTGTTAGTATTTGTATGCTTTGTTTAAATATTTTAACTGCAGCGCATTCCACAGTTAGACATTTTCTTGTGACAGGTGGACTCAAGGCTTAGAACTCCACTGACAAAAAAAAAAAAAAAATCCTTTCCCAAAAAAGTGCAATTGATAAAAACTATCATTCTTTGTTGCTATAGATATTGATCTTTGTGGACCTTCAACCTGTAACATGCGTGTATGCAAATAGCTTCCAAACAAGAAAAACTATTCAACGTGAAGTCCCACAAAAGTCGATGATAACGTGTGCCATAGCTTGAAGAAAAGGACTAATAATCTTGACGAAGCCAAAACACAGACCGAAAACAAAACAAAACAAAAACATGCTGTGCACACCAAGAGCTGTTTAAGAAAGAACAACCTTCGGGAAGAAATAAGGTACGTAACAAACTCGCTACAGCTGACTCGGAGGTACGAATTAGCAAAAGTTCCGACCACCAACAGTCCCCGGCGTGACAGCGACACCCTCAGTTCCTAGAGACCAAGGGAGTTGACGCAGGGCACGCCCCTGTCCCCCGCGGGCCGCGGGCGCTGCTCCGCGCCAGGCCCGGACGGGCTCGAGGACCCCGCTCCCGGAGAGCTGACGCCGCAGCCCGGCACAAAGGGGTGCGGGACCCACAGGTGTCCCTGAGGAGCGCCGCCTGAGTGTGTCGCCACCTGCGGTCCCCCGTCCCGGCCCACCCTCTGCAGGAATCCCGCTTACCCAGCTCGGCGCCGTATCCCTGCGCTCCCCAGCTCGCTCGGGAGCGAGCTGACAGCCTGGTCCAGAGAAGGCGCGGCAGAGCGGAGAGACCAGAGCCCTCCTACGGGGCCGCAAGGCGGCCATCGCCCGCGTCCCCCGGCTGCCGCGGCGCACGGCAGAGTCGCGCCGGCGCGAGCGGCTGCGTTACGGCACGGTCGCAAAGCCGGCGGGAGGGAGCCGCGCGGCCGACGGTGCGCTTTCCCAGCGTGGCACCGGCCGCGGGGTGGACCCGGCGGGGGCGCAGGGCGCCGGCGGCCGCTCTTGGGCCGCGGCAGTTCCGGGCTGTTGTGCCAGGCGGTAGCGGCCGGCGCGGCCCGGGCGCGGCGCGGCGCCGGAGGACGTTTTCCCAGGGCGGGGGCTGTTCGGCCCCGGGGCGGGGCCGCGGGCCGGCGACGGCGGGAGCGGCGGAGTCGCTGGGCGTCGGCGGCGGAGTGCGCGATGGCGCGGGCGGCACAGGTGAGCGCGGCGCGGCGGCGGCTGGCGGGCCCGTGGACGACCCCGGCCCCGGCGCGACCCCCGCTCCGGCCCGGCCGGCCGGGCCTCGGCGCCGCGCCGTCCTCGCGTCCGACGCGGGCCGGCTCGCTCGCCTCCCTCCCGGGGCCTCCTCCCGCCCGGGGGCTCCGCGGCCCCGGCCCAGAGCGGCCGCCCCCTCCCCGCGCTGGCCATTGTGAGGTCAGGGCCGGCGGGCGCGTTGGGGGCCCGGGCGAGACGCCCGGAGCGGCCGCTGCGGCCAGTAGCTGCCGCGCCACCGCCGGCCCCTTCACCGGCCGCCCGGTTCAGACCTAGCCGGCTGGGGTGAGAGGGATGCAGCCAGGGGCTCAGCTCCGGTGCCGCACCCCGTAAAGGGCTGACCTTCCACCTCGCCATCTCACCTCGGGAAGCCAAGACCAAACCAGCTTAGACTCTTCTGGGTAAAGTGCTGGCAGAGAAGGGCGAGGGGGGGCGGAGAGGAAGAAGCCGGGCAGCCCGCCCTTCGAGGGGCTCCAGAGGCATGTTCCTGGCCGGGACACCCACAGGGGGTCGGTTTCAATTGATGACCCACTCTCCCATTGAGCCGTGATGGAGACCCGAGAGCTTGGGGGGGAAATGCGTTAAGCCATTCTCGACTCCTGCTGGGAGGCTAATGAACGAATTGCTCCTAGCTGTCACATGTTTGGGGGAGGGGGTGGCGAACGTGACCGGGGCTGGGGAGGTGCTAGCCCTCCAAAGCCCAGCGTGGTGCTTTTAACACGGCACCAGTCACCTGTCCCTCTCCGGGCAAGTTTCTACTTCTGCAGGGAAGGTTTGCGAGGTGCTAGAAGGGTGCGGGGAGAAACGGGGTAACTTTGTACACGTGCGTGAAGGGTGGCGAGGAACGGTAGAAGTGGGGACTTTTGGTGGCGATTGGGATGCAGTGGTATTTGTTTTATTTAATTACCTTTTTCTGGAAACTAAGCATAGCTCTTTGGTCAGGTGGGTGGGTGCTTAGATGGCACTGTTCCCATGTGAAAGTAAAAAGATAAGAGGCCACTGTTTTACATCCCCCAAAGGTGCCTGCTGTTGCCATCAGCCAGGTTCCAACGTTAATACCTAAGATACTTGTGCTGTTTCTGAGCTGATAGTTGATTTCATTCTGTTGGTATAAAGACATAGGCTGCTCTCTGACAGTTGAGGAAACTCAAAATTCACAGGCACAGGGCTCCAACTCCGTCCACACTGCAGTAAGCCGTTGTTCTTAATCTCTGCTGTGTGTAGGTGATTTTCAGGAAGGTGGATTAGTCACTCTTTCTGCACTTGAGTATGATTGTTGTTTGGATCACAGCAATGACGGGCCCTTTTTTTTCCCAATGCTTATTTTTGAGAGAGATTATGCACAATAGGGGGAGGGGCAGGGAGAGAGGGAGACCCAGAATCCGAAGCGGGCTCAGGCTCTGAGCTGTCAGCACAGAGCCTGACGCGGGGCTCGAACCCACGAACCATGAGCTCATGGCCTGAACCAAAGTTCGGACACTCAACTGACTGAGCCATGCAGGGGCCCCGGGCCCTTTTTCTTAAATATATTTTTTTAAATGAGAATCTCAGGATAAACATACAGTCACCGTTCTGAAGAGGCTTTGTGTAATTTGTCATTCTTGTCATTTTTTAGTGCTTCTAAAACTGAACACAGCAAAAGTATGGATATGGGAAATCAACATCCATCCATCAGTAGGCTTCAGGAAATCCAAAAGGAAGTGAAAAGTATAGAACAGCAAGTAATTGGCTTCAGTGGTCTGTCAGATGACAAGAATTACAAGAAACTGGAGAGGATTTTAACAAAACAGCTTTTTGAAATAGACTCTGTAGATACTGAAGGAAAAGGAGACATTCAGCAAGCGAGGAAGAGGGCAGCACAAGAGACAGAGCGTCTTCTCAAAGAGTTAGAGCAGAATGCAAACCACCCACACCGGATCGAGATACAGAACATTTTTCAAGAAGCCCAGTCCCTGGTGAAAGAGAAGATTGTGCCCTTTTACAGTGGGGGCAACTGTGTAACCGATGAATTTGAAGAAGGCATCCAAGACATCATTCTGAGGCTGACACACGTCAAGACCGGGGGGAAGATCTCCCTGCGCAAAGCAAGGTATCACACTTTAACCAAAATCTGTGCGGTGCAAGAGATTATCGAAGACTGCACGAAAAGGCAGCCTTCCCTGCCGCTCTCCGAGGACGCGCATCCTTCGGTTGCCAAAATTAACTCTGTGATGTGTGAGGTGAACAAGGCCAGGGGCACTCTGATTGCCCTGCTGATGGGAGTGAACCATAACGAGACCTGCAGGCACTTATCTTGTGTGCTCTCGGGGCTGATCGCGGATCTGGACGCTCTGGATGTGTGCGGGCGGACGGAGATCCGAAATTACCGCCGGGAGGTAGTGGAAGACATCAACCAGTTACTGAAATATTTGGATTTAGAAGAGGAAGCAGATAGCACCTACGCATTTGACCTGGGACAGAATCATTCCATCTTAAAGATAGAAAAGGTCCTCAAGAGAATGAGAGAAATAAAAAACGAGTTCCTTCGAGCACAGAATCCTCCTGAATTGTACCTGAGCTCCAAAACAGAATTGCAGGGGCTGATCGGACAGCTGGACGAGGTAAGTCTGGAGAAGAACCCTTGCATCCGGGAGGCTCGGAGAAGAGCGGTGATCGAGGTGCAGACCCTCATCACTTACATCGACTTGAAGGAGGCCCTGGAGAAGAGGAGGTCCTTCGCTTCCGAGGAGCACCCGTCCCATAAAGCGGTCTGGGACATCCTGGGAAACTTGTCCGAGATCCAGGGAGAGGTTCTTTCATTTGATGGGAACCGAACGGACAAGAACTACATCCGGCTGGAAGAGCTGCTCACCAAGCAGCTGCTCGCCCTGGACGCCGTGGACCCTCAAGGGGAAGAGCAGTGCAAAGCCGCCAGGAAGCAGGCGGTGAAGCTCGCCCAGAACATCCTCAGCTATCTCGACCTGAAATCCGACGAATGGGAGTACTAACGAACCACGGGCCTCACGGTGGCGAGTTCTGCTCTGCACTTTATGTATCCTTCTGTGTGTTTAGAGAGAGCTTTCGGTTCGTGGAGCCGAAATGGAGTTTATACGTGCATATTTCAATCTCGCTATTTATGATTTAAGCAAATTCTATTCGGTATCTCTGCTGCTTTTGATGTTGCAAAACGAATATGATTACAGCACATTAACTTTTCCATTTGGATCATTATTTGTATGTTGTGGTGTGGTTTTTGGCGTTTTTTTTTTTCATCAGAAAGTGGAATTGGGCAGCTCTTGTGATCTCTAAGTGGGTTGTGCAGGCATTAAAATGCAGACATTTCAGGATCTACATGTAGGCATAACCTCATACGATACTAGAACAATTATGAGAAGGGGGAAGATTTTTGGTTAAGTGGAAGTAACGTCCAAACACAAAAGCAATACAGTGATGTGTTTTATTATGCTGAGTAGAGCAGAAGGCTTTTTTTTCCCCCTTAATTTCTAAGGCCTGATTGGTCCAACCCAAGTTAATAGGGTGGGGGTTTTTCTGTTTGTTTTCAGATTTTCTGTTTTTCTCATAAGCGTTTTTTGTTTGAAAAATGGTGTCTGTATTTTCCCCCATACTCTGCACTTAGAGGGGAAAATCTTATTTTTGTGTGCAACGTAAGACAATTATGAAAGCTAGTAGCAAAGAAACCTTTGAGACTGCATCGAAGAAGGGATCAAACATCAAATTGCCTTCAAGTTGCCCTTGTTTGCACAACCTGAATCTATAATTTTCCGTAGCAATTAGTAAGGATGGGAACATTTAGGTAAGGTTAAGAGACCTTTAGAAAAAAAAAAGAGAAAAGGAAACACCCTTACGTGTAGCAGGGTGATGAAAACCGGAGATTAGTTACCAATGTCAGGCTGCTAACACTAAGCCAGCACGTCTGAACGTGGTGCGGCATGGGCTGCCTCTGTCGTTCGAGACCGTGTGATGGACAGACTCCCTGGACCCACCTGCTGCTATCATACAGCGTCTGAGAGCAGAACCCGCCGGGAGCTGCGTGGGACCAGATGTTTCCAGCTTGTCTGAGGAAGTTCGCTACTTGCAGCATCCCACACCCTCGCACTCTGGGACGAAGCCGCAAAACAGCTCTGAGCACCTGCCGCGCTCCTCAGCTCGTGTCACTGGTCCCCGGGTGTTTCTCTAGTGCCCTCGAGAGCCAGTCAGGTCTGTCCACGCGGGACGTGTCTTTCCTCCTGCTGAAGGCATGCGTCTTTCTGTCAATGCTTTCTGAGGATTCAGTTTCATGGCTGCCAGTCTATGGGAACAAAAGAATTTCCCAAAGTTCTGAAGTGCCTCCATGACATGTCGGTCCCAGTATTATAACAGACAGACTACTCTTTTCTGTTCCCACTTTTCACAGAAGAATCCTGTTAGAGCACATCTTTTGGACCCTATAGTCTGTAATTTTCTCTCAGAGATACTAATTTGGTAACTGTAAGCAGCTAAAAGTAGGAGATAAGGGAATAGCCCTAAATACCTAAAAATGATAAAAGTGTGGCCCTAACAGATTTTCACTTTGTCCCATAACGAAAAGCCCTTGATGTGTCTTTCCTGCTACAAGTGTTCTAGATGCAGTGGGCGGTGGGGTCAAAGGCACTGGCACATGTGCACAGGGCTTTCGCGTGTTGGGACCTTGAGCCCCTCCCTGTGCACACCCCGCCCCCGGCCCCTGCGGGTTCCCAGTGCAGGTCACTGGCAGCTAATTTTGGCCAAAGTCCTTTTAGGCCTGCTGTTCTGCACGCTAATTTTAGGGCCCTTTTAAATCTCGGAGCTTTTAAACTCGGTGCCGTCTCAGTCACCCCGCTGGGAGATCAGGGCTGACTCCGCCGCATTGGGCGTATCCTGCGCAAGGCTCTACTTCAATTTCAACGTCAGATTTGGAAGTCTGGCGTCAGCATTTCCTTCACAAGCATCCATTGTTCTTTGAAAAGGGACCTTCCGGTGCTGTTCATTTCGAACAAGGTTTGCCGTAGCTCTGGCGGCGCTGGCCCGTGTCGCTAAGCCCGGAGCACTGGTCTGAGGGCACCGATGTCTTGCGTGGAGCCATGCGGATTTCCCGCGTGGGTTATTTTGGTCGCGGAGGTGATCGGGTCAGCCTTGAGTGGGTGTTCGGGCACGACGTTTCCTGTCTCCCAGCCTGTTCCAGTTCCTTACGCCTGATTATTCTCCCTTAAGGAACCCTGGTGACGCGGGATTTACGCTTCCTGTCGCCCGCAGGGCGGTGTCTGTTAATGGGGCTGCCGCATGTAACCATAAACCGGGCTCGTTACATTGTATTGTATTTTCGTGACCTTACGTGAGGAGAACCTGTCCTGGAAGTAAATCCTGCCCCTCAAAACGTTTGGCCTTGGGTCTGCATTAAACGGTATAGTCCATGTTCAAGCAAAAACTGGCTGGGAATGTTTGCTTTCTTTACCTCCCGTGCAGACAGCTTTGCCTTCAGGGCGGTCCTTACCCAAATTAGATTAAAGTCAACCGACCTATAATGAAGTAGTTGTGAAAATAAAGGTAGTGAGTCTCCGCAGTACAGTGGGATGCTTTATTTTGCTACCACGACCGACGCCTTGGCGTGTGGTGTATCTGTTACAAGGTATCGTGTGTGAGACGGGGAGGGGGGGGGCATCGCTTTTTCTCATGTTTTACTTTGCCAGTTTTTATCTGGTTTTTGAAAGTCTAAGCTTATCCTATACACACAGGTTATTTTTGAGCAAAGCTTTTCAGCTTTTAACGTGTCTAGTATTTTTCTAAGAATAACCGAAGAACTATTTGCCATTGGTTTTGATGTACAATACAGATGTGTTACCCCAGCGTGTTGGTTCCTGTCCCCTCTCTATTCGTTGTATGACTATTGTAACCGTATGTCTGAAATAATGCAGTATTTTGAGATATTAGTGTGCCCTTAATTATTAATGAAATAAAAATCTCCTAGCTTATCTTTGCAGTGGAGAAAGGATGCGAGTCTGAGGTGTGAGTTCTGTTCTGATGTGTTCACCTTCACTGACTGCCTGCTTTGGGGAGGAAAAGGTCTTGCCCGAGCGGGCCAGGCGAGGGGAAGGTGGGCTCCGTAGGTCCGTTTGGTGGCAGTGGCCTAAGAAGGTGACAGCACTCGGCACAGGCCAGGGTCCTGTGGCAGGTGAAGGGGTACCTGTGTAAAAAGCCCCGGAAGCGTGGGCGCCGGAGAGCGGCTCCCCCGGGGCCGCGCGCAGGAGTTGACCTTCCCCTAGGGAAGGGGAGAGTCTGGGGAGCTCCTCCCCCCGGAGAAAAGGCTTGAGTTGAGGTACCGAAGCTCACCTCTTGCGGAGGGAGCTCGGAGTTCTGACCTGTCGGTCCTTCCGGGCCTCCCGAAATCGCGCCGTGGCCTCCGGGGCCCTGGGCCGCCTCCCCGCTCTGCCTCCCGCGAGGACAAGTCCCTGTCACTCGGGGCAGCCTCCCCACGTGTCCTCCGCCTGTTACAGGAAAGCGGCAGCTTGGTTTCTCTGCTGCTCGCCTTCCACGAGCACTTCCCTGCTGTCTCCCGTCTACCTGCTGGCGGCTTCCGATGGTCCCGACAGAAGCAGAGGCGTGTCCTCGGCCATGCAGAGGCGTCATAGGCCCAGAAGTGAAAAGAAACCAGCTGTACGGGTTAAAAAGACCCTTGGGGGGAATTTGAAACGTGTAACAAATCCTCTGCCTCTGCCTGCACCGATACCGCGTCGGGCTTTGATTCCTTCCGGACACTCGAACCCGGGTGGTCCAGCTCGTGCTGTGTGCTGAATGCTGTGCCGCTGGGTGGGACATACCCGTCAGGCCGTGTTGCCCCAAAGAACCCAGGGTGGTTAAGGTGCTGGAGGACGTGTACTGGGCACCCCGGCGCTGTCTCTCGCCTAAACGTCTGGACATCAGGAGGGCGGGGCAGGTGCTGAGTGTGCTTCGCAGAGGCCAGGGGGCGCCACGGGCCCGGAGGCTGAGGGAGGGGGCTCGGGGGGGGGCCCCTAAAGGAGCTGGGCGGCAGAAACCCCGGAGTGGGCTGGGGCGAGGCCCTGGCGAGCAAAAGCGCCAGCTGGGGTGCAAGCCGGGCCCGAGTTGGGCCCCTGGGGGGGAGTGTGAGGTACCCAGGCTGTCAGGATGTGTCTGACGGTGGCTTCCATCGCTTCTGCTGTAATGTAAACGCTTCATTTCTCAAGCCATCGCAGGCTGGGCCTTTCTACGTGTCAGGCCCCGCGTGGAGCATTTACGTGCACGTTTACTTCTTGGAACTGTTCCAAGGCGGGTTTTAGTCTCCTGTTTCCTGGGTGATTCAGACACTCCGGTGTCACCTGCTCCAGGAACCGCCTTCCGTCACCGCCTGGGATGGCACCGGCTCAGGGCTCCTGCTGAGTGTTGGTTCGCCTGGAGGCTCCTCCCCGCAGGGCTCCTGACCTTGTGCTCCGGGCCAGCGCCCCGGATCTCAGCCCTGCTGCTCCCCCCTCTCCCGCTGGGCCTCAGTTGGCTCCCACAGCACGGGTCCTTCGCACCGGGCGTTGAGGACTCCTAGCCGACGCACGCCGCCTTGGGCGCCGACGTCGATAAACCCTGCATCCTTTTTTAGAAAAAAGATGTGAAGTAATTTCTACACCCCACGTGGGGCTCAAACTCTCAACTGCGAGATCAAGAGTTGCGTGCTTCAGGGGCGCCCGGGGGTCCCAGTTGGTTGAGTGTCCGACTTCGGCTCAGGTCATGATCTCACGGCTCATGAGTTCGAGCCCCGTGTCGGGCTCTGCGCTGACAGCTCAGAGCCTGGAGCTGCTTCGGATTCTGTGTGTCCCTCTCTCTCTCTGCCCCTCCCCGGCTCATGCGCTCTCTCTCTCTCTCTCTCTCTCTCAAAAAGGAACATTAAAAAATTTTTTTCTTATGTTTTTAAAGTTGCATGCTTCAACCAACTGAACCAGCCAGACACTCCTGCCACTGCATCTGTTTTAATGGGAAAACTTCATTAGAAATACTGTCGTTCCTAGGGGTGCCTGTGTGGCTCAGGTCGGTTAAGTGTCTGACTTCAGCTCAGTCTCATGAGTTCGAGCCCCGCGTCGGGCTCTGTGCTGACAGCTCGGAGCCTGGAACCTACTTCGGATTCTGTGTCTCCCTCTTTCTCTGCCCTTCCCCCACTTATGCATGCGTGCACACGCTCTCTCTTTCTCACTCGAAAATGAATAAACGTTAACATTTTTTTAATTAAAAAGAAATACTGTCTTTTTAAAAAAATGTTTTGAGAGGGGAAGGGCAGAGAGAGAGAGAGAGAGAGAGAGAGAATCCCAAGCAGGCTCCACACTGTCAGCACAGAGCCCGACGTGGGGCTCAATCCCACAAAACTCGAGATCATGACCTGAGCTGAAATGGGAGAAATAGTGTCTTAAACCAGCGTCTTATTCTGTCCTAATGTCTCTTCGCCGTGAATTATAACTGCGAAAATACATCCTATTTATCTCAGTGAAGTTAACGCTTGTCTTCTTCGGACCCATAGAACTTTCTGAGCTGCCGGGAGGCCGTGGCTCCCAGTTTGAGAAGCCCTGCCCGCCTCCATGTCGCGTCTTCACTCCCTGGTCCCAGCACAGGCCGGTTCCATTCGTACAATAATCCTCTAAACCCCTGAGCCCTTTCCCTGCACCTGTCTCCCCACGGACGTTGCCCACCCTCACGCTGATGTGAGCGCCCCCTCCTTGTCCTGGGACTCAGGGCTAGGTGGCTTCTGTCCCCTTCCTCCCGAACCCTTGCTACCTGGCCTCTGCCTCACCTGTCACCCCCACACCAGGCCGGGCCACACTGCCTTTCCCGACGGGCCGCCTCTCGGTGCTTGTGGCCTCAGGCCCTGGCAGTGACAGGCGCTCAAGTGTCCTTTGGAGGAACGCTTCTTTAGAAGTAGTGTCCTCAGCTTCTAGCACTTAAGACATATTCAAAACCTTGCTGAGTAAATGAGTAGAGAATCTCAGCTTTCAGATAGCTACATGGAGTTTTAAAATCAGCTGCCTGGGGTTCCTGGCTGGTTCAGTCGGTAGAGCGCGAGACTTGCTTTCAGGGTCGTGAGTTCAAGCCCCGTGTTGGGTGTGGAGCCTACTTAAAGTGTCAAAAAATAATAGAATCTGGGGCGCCTGGGTGGCTCAGTCGGTTAAGCGGCCGACTTCATCTCAGGTCATGATCTCATGGTCCGTGAGTTCGAGCCCCGCGTCGGGCTCTGTGCTGACCGCTCGGAGCCTGGAGCCTGTTTCGGATTCTGTGTCTCCCTCTCTCTCTGACCCTCCCCTGTTCATGCTCTCTCTCTCTGTCTCAAAAATAAATAAGTGTTAAAAAAAGTTTAAAAAAAATAATAGAATCTTAAATTAAAAAAAACTCAGCTGCCTTTTTGCTCATCAGGATTCAAAGAACTTCTGTTCGCTGCATCTGCAGCCAGGATCCTGGTGTCACTGTCAGGAACTCGCCGTATACCCACCTCACCCCTCGGACAGGGTCAAGAGTGCCCCAGACCAGGGCCCGTGTGGAGAGGGCACCGCCTCCGACCGACGGCCCTTGGCTGAGCGCGTCGCTGGGTGATGAGCCAAAGGGACGCAGGCAGCGCCCACACGAGGGAGCCCCCGCGGGGTGCACACTGTGGCCTCCTCTGTCCTGCCCTCTTCCCGGCCAGGCCCGGGACTAGACAGCAAGGTGCCCCAGGCCCAGCGTGTCAGGCAGAGGCAGGAGCCTTCTGCCCGGAGGGGCACTACGGCCACGGCTCAGGCTCACGGGGGTGGAGACGGGTGTGGAGGGTCCCACCGGGACCCCTGCGGTCTGGGTGCAGGCCACCCGCCTCTCTCCCCATCTCTGTTTCCCCCGGGGAGGGCGGAGAATGGAATCGCTCCTGTCTGGTGCCTGGTCACAGGCGGACCGACGAGCACCTGACGGCCGTCCCTGCAGAAGGGATCAGCTTCTGGGCCGCTCTCCCCGGTCCTCGGCACGGCCAGGCCGACCGCTGAGGGGTCGGCACCCACCCCAGGCTTCAGACCGAGCCCCGTGAACCCGCCGGGGCAGCGGGAGCCAACGGCA
This sequence comes from Lynx rufus, assembly GCF_022079265.1. Lineage (NCBI taxonomy): Eukaryota > Metazoa > Chordata > Mammalia > Carnivora > Felidae > Lynx > Lynx rufus. The sequence goes on from NW_025814831.1 coordinate 3,146,112, forward strand.
AGCACTTCGTGCCAGAGACTGGCCGCGGTCCTGGTCCGCGGGCTCTGGAGAGTCACCCAGTGCGATGCTGCAGCACGTGGAGGGTCACTGCTGTCTCCATCCAGACCCCGAGGACACGAAGCTGTTTTCTTCCTGGCCGTGCCCTCAGCACCTAGAACGGCACCTGGCTCAACTAGTAAACACCTGATGGGTGAGTGGGTGGAGACTGTAAGCCCGTCCCTGGGGCCTGGGGCAGGGAGGCCCCGCAGCCCGCTCTCAGCCCGCCGTCTTGCGCAGGCGACCCCGCAGGCCTCCTCGTGCTTCCTTCCCTGTGGGCCGCCCCTGCAGGACAGGCCGCTCCCCGAGGCCCTCGGCTCCTGGGAGCCTTCCTGTCTCCGGGACATTCAGGCCCCATCTTCCTGCTCTCGCCCCCCACCCAGCCACTTAAGGGAAAGGAAGGTGTCCCGGGACCAACGTGGCTCTCGGGGCGGCCCTGTGGGCAGGGGCCACGCGAGGATCTGGGGAAGAGGGTGCAGGCAGACCGGTGGCCAAGGCAAAGGCCCAGAGGGGCAGCAGCCCCTGGGGGAAGGTCAGGTGCAACTCGTCAGGGCTGGATCCCATGGCACCTTGCTGGCCGTGGGGGGAGCTGTGGGTGCCTCGGGTGGCAGGACTGCCTGCTGGACCATAGGGTCCCTGAGCACGGAGGGCCGGGTACAGGTGGCCTTCTGGGACCGGGTGCTTTCCCCCAGCCCCAGCCCACTGCAGCTCCACCAAGCCTGGGTGTCTATCCAGATGCTAGGCCTGTACCCCAGCAGGCTTGGGAGGGCGCCCCAGGGGATCCCTCCGGCGAGTTCTCTAGAGGCCTGAGCCCCACTGCGTGTGGGGCCTGCCAGGCCGGGGGGCCAAGGAGGGCTCCACAAAACCCTCCCCGCCCCCTCTACGCCCCTGGCCCTCCGCAGACCCGCACCTGCAGCACTGCGCACGGTGCCCCTGCTTAGCACGCGGCCCCTTGACCTTGGAGGCCTGAGGAGGCGGTCGTGTATTGTTGTTGTGATACCGGCCGCCAGGCGGCGCCCGCGACCCGGCCCGGCGGACCCAGGGCCGCGCCGGGTGGAGGGAGCAGCAGAGTGGGCGTCGCAGCTGTCGCGCCTGGGCCCCCCGCCAGGCGCACCTGCCCTCGTGCTGGTGGACAGGTGGCCGCGGCGCCGCCTGGCCGCCGCTTCTGCCCCCCGCTGGTGCCTGTGGGGGCTCTGTGACCCGTCACGCCACCACTATGCACCACGATGGAGGTTCTCGCAGCTCCCGAGGCACGGCTCGGGATTGGGGTCCAGCCGGACCCTCTCAGGCCTGCAGGCCCACCCACCAACAGCCCACATCGCCCCACACCATCAGGGTGGAGCCCCCCCCCCCCCCCCGCCTGGCAGGCAGGGGAGCCCATGCTGTCTGCCCAGTTCTCCATGCAGGCTGGTCCCCCGCGCCCCCGCCCCGGGTAATTCCCGCTGACCTCCCTGCCCCAGCCCATGTGCTGGCCCCTTGGGGCTCTGTGATGCTCTGGTCTTGGACAGACACCCCCTGGAGCTGGGTAATCCCCATCCCATCCTCTGTCTTCAAGCCCCGCTACAGCTCCTGTGTTCTGGGGCCTAGGGCAGAGGGGTGGAGAAAGTCAAGGAAGGCTGGAAAGGAGGAAGGAGCCAGAAGACCCACAGCACGTTAAGTGTGCCTGGGCTGCGGTCTGGACCCTCAGGGTCAGGAAAGGCTGCTGTGGGAAGGGAAGGCTGGTCCTGACCCTCCCTGGGCCTCCCCCCGGTACTTTTGGCACTCAAGGAGCCCTGTCATCCCCTGTCCTTCTCCAGGCCTGGGCTTCCCCCAGCAGCCCTCCCAGGGCCATCCCAGGCTGACAGGGTCCCCACACTGTGCTGTGGGGTCAGCAGCCATGAGGGCAGCACAGGCGACGGTGTGCCAGGCAAAGGTCACCGTCACGGAGCAAGGCAGGCCTCTGGACGCTGGCTTCGTGCTGCCCACAAGCAGCCGGTGGGGCAGGGTGTGTGGGGTGAAGGCACCTGCCCTGGCAGGCTCATTTGCTCCCCTGGAGCCTGGCGGGTGGCCTAGGGTACAGCTGGGGAGTGGGGGACCTTAACTCCTGGCCTCGGGCCTGGCCAGCCTCACTGTGGCAGTGGCCTCGGCGCAAGGGAAGCCTCCTTGCCATCAGTTCAGCCCCAGGAACAAGGCCCTCTCCCTGCCTCCACCCCTGACGTCCGCTGCCTCCTGCCTCGCCCAAGCGCCCTGGCTCCAGCCCATCCACCTGCCCCTCCATGAAGCCCCCCTCTGCCCTGCCTCTCATGCCCCTGACCAAGGAGGCTTTCTGGGCCTCTCAGCGGCCACCCCCCGACCCTGCACTCAGCCCTGCCTCTCCTGAGCACACCTCACACGGCGTTATGCCATAGAGAGGCCTGGAAGCCTTGGCACTGCTGGGTCCTTGGCTCAGGCCTTGACATTGCTAAGAGCTCAAGGCCTTTCCCAGGGACCTTGAGATTCTGACAGACAATAACTCTTCCCCCAAAGGACACAAGCGCTCGTGGAGGCCACAGCCACCGCACAGGTGTGGTTTCTGTGGAGTGGTGCCTCTTTGTAAGGCGGCTGTCCCGTTTCCCAGGGGCCTGCATGTGCTCAAACTCGGGGGGGGGGTGCTTGGGGATGACCCCTGGCCAGCCCTGTGTTGTCAGATGGAGAGGCTGCGGCAGGGCATCCAGGGGCCCAGCTGTGACCCTCAATGGGGGCCTGGGCGTTCTCCAGCAAGGGGCCCCAGCCCCTCCCACCTGGCCCCTTCCCAGCACTCCTCCCCAGGGAAGCTTCCCGGCTCTGCCATTCTCCCTGCCCCCTCAGTGGGGTCCCGCAGAGGTTCAGGGACCCCCGCTCTCTCCCCTGCTGCCCAAACTCCACTCTTTGGCATCAGTTGACAACGAGAGCCAGGCTGGGCCGCCTAGGGCCCCAGGGCCTCTCTGTGCTCCAATGGGCCCCCGGGACAGCCCGCGGCCTTGCCAAGGCAGCTGTGCACCAGTGTGTTTCTGGGCCACTGTCTGTGAAGCGAGCAGTGGCGAGTCCAGTGTGGCCCACGGAGCCCTGGGCGAGGGGGAGCACAGCCAACATGCGGGCAGGAGCCCAGCAGGTCCCGATACCTCCCAGAGGCGGCCTCATCTGAACTCGGTGCCACTCGTGTCCTCCCTTTAGACCAGCGTGTCCCCTAAATCCTAGGCCAGGAGAGCCCCCTCCCCTCCTCTCCACCGTCAGCAAGCAGATGAAGTGAGGTGGGCTCCTTGCCAAGGCCTCTGAAGCCCAGCTCTGGGCTTAGTGGCCCCTGGAGCCCAGGCGGGTCTTGGAGCCGGAAGTTCTGCACAGACATCTCTCTTCCACTTTGCCTGGGGCTGAACGTGGGTGGAGCTCTCGGGGACTCTAGGGCCATGGCTCCTGCAGCTCCAGTGAGCGCCTTGTGTGGCTGTGCGTGTGTGCATGTGTGCACGTGTGCCATGGGTGTGCCTCTGTGTGCACGTGTGCTGCACGCTGTGTGCCTGTGTGTGCATGCACGTGTGTGCTGTGTGTGTGACAAGGTGGGACGGAGACATTGTGCCTCGGACCCCCCCCCCCCGCAGCCGGCAGGTGGGCGAGGGGCCTGGGGGCAGAGGGGCCGGGGACTGGAACAGCCCCAGCCTGGGGACAGGGCCTGGGCGGGGCTGGAGAGGGAGCTCTGGAGGCGGCCAGAGGTGTCCTGGGAACGTCCCAGGAGGCCTGCTGCGGCACCATGGCAACGTGGCACAGAGCACTGGCCTACTTACACCCCGCCCCCGCCGCCTGCGGGCCCTCTGTTCCAGGAGAGGGTGCGGGGCTCTCAGGCCTCCTGGGGGGGCTGCACACCCTGGCCTTTGGGGGCTCGTGCCTTAGAAGCCTTGGCCTCCTCCGAGCCTCCCACCCAACCGTGGATGTGGGGCCAGGCCCGTGGGGGTCATTTCCTGTCCCTTGAGAGTGACGGGGGCAGAAATGCCCAGCATAGTAGGTGCTCAGCCACACAAGTCCCCCCTCCCCCCCGCCCCCCCCCCCCCCCCCCCCCCGTCTCCTGGTGAGATGCGGACTCAGTGGTTGCTAAAGACCTTTGGAGCCCCCCCCCCACCCTGAAACCTCAGGGCTCTCTGCGCTGCTGTGCTGACAGCCAGCCGTGAGGTTCTCTGTACCCCAAAGGCCTCAGGCCTGGGCCTCCCCAAGTCAGGACAGCATCTCAGTGGGAGGGGGCAGCCCGGAGCACTGGGGACAGAGCCCCAAGCCGCCCATATGCCCCCTCATGGGACAGGACCCACAGGAGGGCCGGTGCCCCTCACTCGCTCAGACACCTCAGCCCCTGTTAACAGCGGCTGTGACACCAGGGCCAGATTCCACTCACAGCAGGTGGGGCAGGTGGGGAGGTTCATCCTTCAAAGGACACCCCCTGGGCCTGACATTAAGCTCACCTGTGCCCGCCTCCTGGCCCACTCTGACCTTCGAGGGCCAGTGCCACGCCCGCCGCCTCCACCTACAGGAAGCCCGTCTGGCCTGGAGCCCAGGTGCACTCAGAACTGTGGGGCTGGGGACAGTCAAGCGTCTCCGATGCCCAGGGAGGCTAAGCAAGTAGCCAGAGGAGACCCGGGTGCGTTGGTGGGGCAGCCTGAGGGACCACCTGGGTGAGCCACGCTGGCTGAGCCTTATCTGTGACGTCCGTCCACATGTCCCTGCTGCCATTGGCTGCCCTGGGCTACCCAGACCCAACGGGGTCTCCCGCAGGAGTCCTCTCTGGGGCAGCGCCCTGAGGGCTAAGGGCCAATAAGGCTGTGAGGACACTTTGTGGAGTGGCAGGGGCCCTGGGGACAGGAAGCCCTTGGCCCCACAGCGGGGGGGAGGGGGGGATGTCATAAGACACCACTCATCTAAAAGCGAACGTTTTCCTGACCTCACCTGATGAGCTGGCCAGGCTGAGGGGCACCTGCCGGACCTCGGACACCCGCAGACGTGCACGCTCAGCCCCAGCCTCCCCTGGGGACCAGAGCCCCCGCCCGGCAGACATGCATCCAGTCCTTCCTCCAGCAGGTGGTCTGTGTCCGCAAGGCCAGCGCTCATGACCACGTGAGGAATGAATGAATGAGCCTTGGAGGGGGCAGCCCCGTGTACCCGTGGGGGGGGGGAGGGAGGGTCGGCTGTGCGTTTGCGCACGAGAACGAGAACGGTGCGCCTCCCCCATCGCCCTGGGCGCCAGCTGCAGCCGCCATCCCCTCCTCCACCTCAGGCCCCCTAATTTATGCCATGAGGGGGGCCATCCGCTCACTTGTTCCCCGCCTGGCAGCGGCTTTGTCCCCAGGCGGATTCCCAACAGCCGCCTTTGGGAAGAAAGGGCCCTTCTCTGGCCGGCAGTGAGGTCACCAGGAGGGGCCGGACGCGCACAAAGGCCATGCCCACCCCCCACCCCCCCACCCCCCACCGGCAGCTGCCTCTTTGTCCCCAGCTCTCAGCCTAGAAGAGCCCCCCAGCTCAGCACAGGCCGGGCCTGGGCCTCCTCCTTGGAAAGTAGACGGAGTGGGGGAGGGGACGGCAGCGGGCCCCTTCCCTGGCTTCGCTCCTGAAGAGTGACAGCAGCAGTTGAGGTGCAGCACCCCCCCTCCCAAATGCCATGCTGGGCCCAGGGCAGCTGGAGGGGTCTCGGCTTAGTTGGGGGGGGGGTCCGTGTCTAGCTGTCCCCCAGGCAGGCAGGCGAGCTCCCTTCAGGAGTAGGGGTTGCAGGAAGGTGAGAGGGAGCCTGAGGTGTTAGGAGGCAGCCTCGAGGGGGCAGGCAGCTGGTCCCCTGGCCTGGGGGTGCGTGGTCACGGGGAGAGGCTCAGGGCAACGCTCTTTGCACTCAGCTGCCAAACCCAGCTTCTCTCCGGATCGCGTGACGCCTGGCCTGTGCGTGTGTACATCTGCTGTGTGTACACACACGGGAGTGGGGTGGGGGGAGAGGGCACGGCGGCCCGAGGGTCTCTCCAGGCTGAGAGAGGAGGCGGGGGCGCCCTGGGGGGAGGGGGCCCACGGCGCAGAAGGCACTGGATGGGGGAGTTGCGTGGGCAAAGGCCTGGTGGCCCGACCCAGGAGCTCAGTGAGGGCCGTGGGGCGGGGGCCAGCCACGTGGACCTGCGTCCCCAGCCTGCTGAGTCCGTCCCCTCCCCACCCCCCAGGGCCAGCTGGTGGCACTTGGGCCCAGAGCTCCTTAGCAGTCTCTCCGCGGAGGGAGGAAGTGGAGCCTGAAGGGCAACACAAAAGCCCTCGTCTTGTCCCAGACAAACAGAGGCCAGGCTGGACGCTGGGGACGGCCGCTGGGGGCCCGCGGCCCTGCCAGAAGCCCTGGCCAGGCTGGGCTGAAGGCGGGGCTGCCGAGCCCGAGGGCTGGGGAACAGAGCAGACGGCAGAGGACTGGGGTCCCACCAAAAGCTCGAAGACCTGCCCAGGACCCCTGAAATTCCCGCACCAAGATCGTGGGGGACCAGCCAGGAAGCAGGACCGGAGGAGGCAGAGGCCGGGAGGGGGTGGCAGGGAGGGCGTTGCAGGAACCGAGCCAGTGGGCCCGGGTCCCGGAGGGCGCCTGGGGCGGGCACAGGGCAGGCACTCTACCCCGAGGGCCCAGGCAGCCAGTGCACCTTCACGTCCTGGGGGGGGCACAGAGCTGGGGGATGGGGGGGCCTGGGCCTCCAGTCCCCACCTCTCCCTCAGCGACGGCCCGGCCCCGTTGCCTAGTGCCGGGAATGCCCATTGTGCCTGTAGCTTAGCAACAGGCCCCGGTCACCCCTGCCGCCCCCGCCCCACGGGCCGCCGCAGCCCGCATTCCTTGGCGGCCCGAGTCTCCGAGTCCGCAGGCCTCTTCTGTGTATCTAGCAGCTCAGAGCCCTGGCCCATGCACCTAGCATCCTGGGAGCCTAAGGCTGCTGGTGCGGGCAGCTGGGGTGCCACCGACCGCCATGTGCCAGCTACCTGCTCTGAGGGTGCCTCTGAAACCACGTTCACCCCTCACCTCAGTCGCTGGTTCAGTCCCATTTAGAGCCTCTTTCTCGAAAATGCTATGATGGTGTCCAAGAGCGGCTGCCTAGGGCCGGGCAGGGGAGACGGCGGGAAAGGGGATGGGGTCACACAGGACTCCTGGATCGGGACAGTTACACAGGCGCCATCCATCACATGTCAATCACGCGGCAATGAAATGGGTTTCTGGGCTATTTTCTGGGGGAGAAGGTCAGTGGGGCGGGGGCAGGGCTGAGGGAGGGTGTGGAAGGAGGAAACAGGGTGGTCTTCTGGAGTTGGGAGCTGTGGGACACAGCCTTCTCCAGGGCAGGAAGCAAGGGCCCTCCCTCCCTCTGTGCTGGGGCCGCTCGCAAGGCCCACCCTCCACCACATGGGTCTGTGGCCTCGGATCCACGGGAGGAGCAGAGAGTGGATGGCTCACTGTGGCCCGGCCAGGGACGGGCCACCTGCCTCTCCCACCTGCCCCGCAGCGTGTGACCCACTGCCCCCTGCCGCAATGCCGGAAAACCCTAGAGAAACACCAGGGCCCTGCCTTCAGAGGAGGCCGAGGGAAGTAAGTCGGGGGCACCTGCAAAGACAGGAACTTCTTCCCGCTGCCTGGAGAGTCTAGAGCAAAGAAATGATTGAAACGGCCTGGGGCACCTTTTTCCTTTTAAAAAATGTATTATGGGAAATGTCAAGGGCACCTGGGTGGCTCAGTCGGTTGAGCATCTGACTCTTGATTTCGGCTCAGGTCACGATCCCAGGGTTGGTGAGATCAAGCTCTGCATCGGGCTCTGGGCTGAAAGCATGGAGCCTGCTCGGGATTCTCTCTCTCTCTCTCTCTCTCTCTCAATAAACAAACAAACAAATAAACTTAAAAAAAAAAAAGAGGGGCACCTGGGTGGCTCAGTCTGTTAAGCATCCAACTTCAGCTCAGGTCATGATCTCACAGTCTGTGGGTTCGAGCCCCGCGTCGGGCTCTGTGCTGACAGCTGGGGGCCTGGAGCCTGCTTTGGGTTCTGTGTCTCCTTCTCTCTCTGTTCCTCCCCTGCTCACGCTCTGTCTCTCTCTCAAAAATAAATATAAGAAAATGCAAAGCCTTGGGGCGCCTGGGTGGCGCAGTCGGTTGAGCGTCCGACTTCAGCTCAGGTCACGATCTCACAGACCGTGAGTTCGAGCCCCGCATCGGGCTCTGGGCTGATGGCTCAGAGCCTGGAGCCTGTTTCCGATTCTGTGTCTCCCTCTCTCTCTGCCCCTCCCCCGTTCATGCTCTGTCTCTCTGTCTCAAAAATAAATAAGCATTAAAAAATATTTTTAGGGGCGCCTGGGTGGCGCAGTCGGTTAAGCGTCCAACTTCGGCCAGGTCACGATCTCGCGGTCCGTGAGTTCGAGCCCCGCATCGGGCTCTGGGCTGATGGCTCAGAGCCTGGAGCCTGCTTCCGATTCTGTCTCCCTCTCTCTCTGCCCCTCCCCCGTTCATGCTCTGTCTCTCTCTGTCCCCCCAAAAATAAATAAACGTTGAAAAAAAAATAAAAAAATAAATAAAAAAATAAAAATAAAAAAAAAGAAAAGAAAATGCAAAGCCTTCCACGTCCAAGGAGTATGGGGCTTCCTCTCTCCCAGCCTCCACTCCGTTGGCCCAGGGCCACCTCCCGGTACCATTAGCACACCTACAAAAGGTGTCATTCCTTAAACCCACGAAATAAGCGCTCAGGCTTCGGTTTCCCAAATGTCTCATTTTGTAAAATAAAACCTCTGGTTCGTTCACGTCAGGACTCGAAGGGGTCCGCGTGCGCTGCCTCTCCCAGCTCGCCGGCGAGATGAGCCTCCAGAGACACAGCGATCTCAGGAGAAGGGTTTGGGGACGACACACGAGAGTTCCGAGCAGGAGCAGGCTGAGGCAAAACGAAGCTCTGACTGACACCGGCGCGGCCTGGAGGAGTGAATCCGTGGTGCTGGAAGCTTCCACGGACTTGACCTTGCTGCTCAAGTAATCGGGATGCGTTTGCGCGTTTTAAGAAACAAAAGAAGGAAGAAAGTTCGAGAGTTGCCGGTGTCTCTGCAGTGATCACTGAGCCCCGTGCCCCCGGCTTCCGAATGCCAATGCCACAGGCCTGGGGTGGGGCCAGGGAAGAGCATTTCCACGGAGCCCCCAGGCGACGCTGATACGGCTGGTCCAAGGGCCGGCCTCAGCTCCGGGGAGATTTCCTGGACACACCCTCGGCCCAAACTCAGGAATGTTTTGCCACGGGAACTGCCTTGTGGGTTTGGAAAGACGGCCTGGCCAGCAGAGAGGACCGAGGCCTGGCCGTGGAAGGTCACTTCTGCCTTCTGGGGGGAGGGCAGCTTGGCAGAACTCACTCTGGGCGGACACATCCTGATTTTGCTACAGAGACAGGAAGTCAGGAGGGGGTGCCGACCTTTGGGTCCTGGCAAAGTAAAGGCCACTCAAGCATCTCACTAAATGTCTGGAGTTCAGACAACCCCGTCCACCTCCTGTCCCAGGACACAGTGATTTCTGTCTCTCACTGGGGTGCCAGACCTAGGGTCCACGCTTGGCTGTGGGGACAGGCTGGGAGGGACTTGAGGGCTGAGACTCAGAGGGTCCCCCTGTGCCAAGTGCTTGGTGACTGGCGCACGCACGGAGCATTTGTGGGCACGTGGGGAGGACTTGAGGACATTAGGGGCAAAAGGGCTGTGTACTATTATGGGCTCAAGTTGGGGGGTAAGGGGCTGCTGCAGAGAGGCCTGAGGGCTTGGAGAGACACGAGCCCCAGGATCCCCCCACTGCTGCCTCTATCCTCCACGGAAGGAAAGAGGGCCCCAGAGAGAGAAAGAGGGAGACTCGGGAGGCAAAGGGCCAGAGCGCAGGCAGGAGGGCATGGCTGGTGGCTGGCGGCTGAGAGGTGGGGACGGCGCAGGTCAGGGGAGGGGTGGAGGTGGCCCGTCTGGCGGAGGGGGGGAAGGGGGGGGAGAGTGGAGGGATGTAGGGTCAACTCGTTACCAGACCCTCCTCCCCTCCTGGCCCCTCTGCTTCTTCTAAAAATGTGCCCACACCCGGCCGACCCCCTTTGAAGGGACAGATGTCAGGGAGAAAGCTGATTACTGTCAAAGGCTGGAGGCTGCGACCGGAGCTCTCGGTGAGCATGACCCAATTCTGAGCTATTCTCAGCCTGGTGGGAGCCGAGCTATTCCCTCCCGCCGACGCCGACGCCGCTCCCGAGGCAGCCTGACTTTGAAATGCCCTCCTCCCTCCGAGGGGCAGGGGCGAGGCGGGGAGGGCAGGCGAGGCCGGCAGAGACCCGCGGTCCCACGCCCTGCCCTGCCCCCCACCCCGCCCCTGCCACGCAGTCCCGCCACCCGAACCGCAGGGCCCCCCTGTCCGCCCGACCCGAGGGCAGGCCGTGTGATGCAGGGCTCGGAAAGGGCCCGCCCGCCCCCCTCCCTGCACGCAGGCCAGGCCGCAGCCCCAGAGGGAGCAGAGAAGCGAGAAGCGGGGGGCCGGGCTGAGTTGACATCAGCTGGCCCTGCACGTGAACAGGCCTGGCTGAGGTCGGCCAACAGCAGCCACACCGCAGATCTGAGGGCGAAAGGGACTGCTGCTGGCAGCCTCTGCGGCCACGGGGGGATAGGTATTTGTTATGTAGCACGCCTGCGTGACAGCTGATTGACCATGCACGTACCTCAAAGGCCGTGAGGTCACCCAAAGTGCTCCTTCCCCCCACCCCCACCCCGCTGGCCTGATGTTCCTGCGGTTCTCAGTTTTATTACACAACCGTGAGCACAGCGGGCGGATGAGCTGGGTTTTCCAGAGAAGTCTCAGTGTCAAATCTTCTCTCCCATTATCCTGAGAGACTAGCCAAGTGCCCCTGAAGCAAAAAGCTATTCGAGGACCTCAAACACCAAAGAACATTCTCAGACCCAGAGTGGCCCCAAGATTCCGGCATTGGAATCTGAGACGGAGACTGACGGCTTCCCGGAGGCGGTGGCAGCAGTGGCTCTCACCAGCGATGACAATCACAGATGTTCTGGGTGCCCGGAGGGCTCAGCCAGAAGAGTGTGCGACTCTCGATCTTGGGGTCAGGAGTTTGAGCCCCACAATGGGCGTAGAGATTATTTCACAAACACCCCTCTAACTTACAACAATCCAAAACGTCGTACGAGCACCAACTGGGCAAACGCCAACTGGATACTTCAATCCCATGGCAGCTCCTCCCCACTCCCACCCCCAGGCAGGCACTGTGTGTGTCCTCCTCTTTGCCAGGAGGGAAGGGACTGTCACCACGGCGCCCAGAGGGAGGATGTGAAGCAGGTGGGCCCAGAGCCCGAGCCCCCCAGTGCAGGGCCCAGTGGAGTCTGGCCTCCCTAAGAATCAAGTCCAAATATCCTTGTCTGTCGGCGACTGCAGGGGGCCACCTCCTGGCACGGCCTTCCTGATGGTCCCAACCCTCCGTCCCCCCTACACACCACGGGTTGAACCCCCTTCCCTTGCTTTGCTGCCACTTTGTGGCTCTCACCTGCACCGTTGGTGCCTGGTGCCCGGGAGCCCCGCAGGGGCAGGCGGGGCTGCCCGAACGTCTGGTTCCCGGCGCCGGGAGGGCGTGACCCGTAGCAGGGGCTTGGTCTGCACTTGCCGGACTGGCGGACACACCCGCGAGGCTGGCCAAGAGGGCAGAGTTCTGAGGACTGGGCAACATTAGCCTCCACCTGCACATCCCTCCTGGGGCATCAGGGGCCAAGACCCCCAGCAGGGAGGCCCCTGGGGACCCTCCCACCTGAGGCCCCACCAGGAGGCAGGGACACCCCCAGCCTGGCCTGTGAGCCCAACAGCCTCTGGGTCGAGTGGGACACTGTGTCTGGGCGGCCAGCCTGTGCGCACAGCAGCCTTGCAAACGGGGCAGGCGGCTACCAGTCTCAGAGGTGGGGACACTGCCCTCTACAACTCATCAAGCTGCCCTCTCCCAGGCCTGCCCGTGGGATTCCTGTCTGAGGCCTGTACACTCCCACCTGGAAGGACCCTTGCTCACCCTCCTCCAGTTTCCACCAGCCCTTCCACACCTCGCACAGCGGTCCCCTGTTCTGAGGAGCCTTCCAGGATTCCAGTGGAAATTGCTCTCCCCTTTGGCCTCTGTGGTGACAATCCAAGGGACCACACAGGGCAGGAGAGCGTCTAGGAGTCCCCGGTCAGCATGCAGAAGCTTGGCGGCCTGGGCCCCAGAGAGTCTCATTTCCTCTGGGCCTCAGCTTCTCCGCCTAGGCAGTGAGCTAGAGCCGGGTAGAAAGAGCATCATCTCTCCGGCCTGGGGTCCCACACAGCCTGTCTGCCTGCCTTCAGCAACAGGTTGGAGAAGAGGGGGGGCCTGTGTCCCTAGAAGACAGACCAGGTAACGGAGGCAGACAAGGCTGGGGTGGGGGGGGGAGGTGGCGTGAGGGGGGCAGGTGTGGGGCAGTCCACCTGCTGTCCTATCCTCATGGAGCAAACAACCCTTCCTCATCACTTTGCTAGACAGGGTGTGGCCCCCAGCAGCCTGGCATCCATTATGCCACCTGCCGCCCATCCAAAATCCCACCCTGGGCCCCCAACCCACCCCAGCCCAGGGGCTTCTGGTGGAGGGGGTGAGCCCCTCAGAGGCAGGCGAGGGTGAAGCATCGCGAGGGCAGGGGCAAAACACACCAGGGCTGAAGAGGGCAAGGCCCAGGGGGCTTCCTGGGGGAAGGGTGCGATCTTGGGACTGTGACCCTCGGAGCAAGTGAGCCAGGGTCTCTAGGTGTTGGAGGGCTCGGATGCCCGAGGGGGGCAGCAGGGGAGGCAGTCAGACGTGTGACATCTTCGCATCTTGGGTGGCGGCAGGGCGGGTATAGGAATTTCCAGGAAAAACTGAGGGTCAGAGTGAGTGTCTGGGGCTGGGCAGGGGACGTCCCCGTGAATCCTCGCCCCGTGACCAGCCCCGTGCTGCTGACTCGCAGAGGCGGCTGTCACCAACCTGCTGACCGGCCACTCATCACGGGCCCTGGCCCTGCCTCTGGACACTGGGCTCCCCTTCTGCAGAACCGGGGCACCACTTGGCTTTGGCTCCTTTGCCAGGAGACACTCCCCGGGATGCTCCTGCCTGAGGCCGGGGCTGGGCGGCACTGAGACACATTTTGAGTGCGGTCTGTAAGAGTGCAGAGGAGTTCACCGGGGGCTCAGGGCCACACGGGGCTCCAGACTGAGGCTGAATTGGGCCCAGAGGGCTGCCTGGGGCAAGGCTGACGCCTGGAGGCCCGGTGGGGTCACGGGGGCTCACATGGGGCTTGGCGGCACAGATGAGGGGCCAGAGGGCCACCCAGACTTGAGAGCTGCCCTGTGCCTGGTGTGCCCGTGGGGAGGGGTGCAGGTCTCCTGACCCCAGTCCATCCCCAGGCCCCGTGACAAACCAGGGCCGTGGTCTAGCTCGCCATCCTCAGCCCCATCTGGGAAGTGGAGCTCGCCGAGGCGGGCCATGCCCTGCGCCAGACCTCCTGCAGGCCTCTCTCTCAAAGGCCAGGGGAAGGCACAGGTCCTCCTCTGTCCCCGAAGCTAAGCATCCGCTCGGAGGTCGGGCCAGGTCCCGGGAGGCAGGAGAAGGCTGGGACAGTGGTCCCAGGGCCCCAGGGAAATCTGGTGGGGCTCAGGTCCTGCCAGGAGGTTGGGAGGAAGAGGGAGCCCCGCCCTGTGACGCTTCCCCCAGGAGACCAGCCCCCCAGTAGGCCCCCCTCTTTGGCATCTTCCCACGGACTCAGGCCTGGAGGGTCTTTCTTGAGCTCTAGACCCTTCAGAAAGCCTAAGAGACAGACCGTGCTGTGAATGGAGGGTCCAGTGCTCTGGGACGGAAGGATGGAAGGACGGACGGACGGACACACACACACACACACACACACACACACACACACACACACAGGCAGACCCTCTCCCCCCTCCCCCACTAGGACAAGTGGCCCTTTCTGCAGCTGAGTGGGGGTGGCCACACACTCGCCCCTTTGTCCATCATGTCCCAGGCTGTTGTCCTGGAGTCCAGAGCCCCTGTCCAGACGCCCCGCCCTGGGGCAGGGAGAGGAAGGAGCAGACCCAGGGCTGTGTGTGGGGAGGCCCAGCCCGGAGGCTGGTGTCGGGAATGAGGGTCTGACTCGAGCGGCACCAAACAGACCAGGTGCACGGCAGGGGCAACGGTGTTTATTTCTCCGCCAGGCATGGTCAGGGGCCGGCCCCCTGCCCCCTGCCAGCACAGCACCCTGGGGCTCTCGTCCAACATGGGAGAACTGAGGCTCCTGATGACAGCTGAGGCCGAGGGCAGACACTCGGGCCCTTCACGCAGCAGTGGCAGGCACGGATGCCAGAGAGCGGGGCAGGCCTGCCCTGGAGGGGTGCCCTCCCCCCCTGGATGCGCCCCCGTGTCCCCAGGGCTCCCGTGAGGGTGGGGCACCCAAGTAGCTCCGGGGTTGGACAGCTGGGGTTCAAACAGCTGAGAGGGACCGCCAGCCGGATCACTTGAAGCACTTCTCCGCCCTCCTCAGGCTCCCGGCTAAGCGATGCCGCGGTCTCGCTTCTTGACGCGCCAGGGGCTCTGGCGGGACCGCGGCCACAGGAGGCACTTCGGCAGGGGGGCAGGGCTCCCCTCCCCCGTCTCTCCAACAGGAGGGGCCGCAGGACACTGCCGCTTGGCCTGTATAGCGCCAGGCAGGCTGGGCCAGGCTCGAGGCCACACGGCAAGACCACCTCTCCCTGGCCTCCGGGCCGGCCTGGCACAGGCAGCTCTGGTGGGGCGGGGGGAGGGAGGTGCCCAGGGCAGCGCCAGGCCTTGCCCCAGGAAGAGGACGAGCCAGGCCGCACACCAAGTGGGGCAGCAAGCCCCTGGTCCTTCTCCTCGGAGTCCTTGCTCCCCCCTCCCTGCCAGCTTGGGGCCACCTGGGAAGGGGCACCCCTTGGCCTCAACACCCAGAAGAGCTTGCGACGGTGGAGATTTTCTGTGGCAAAAAGAACAGCAGCAGCTCGGGGAAGCAGAGCCCAGCAGTGACTGGGGCAGGAGGCCTTCCTGGAGCCGCCCCCTGGGGCCCCCCAGCCCTGCCCGCCCCCCCCCCCCCCGCCTTTCTAAACACAGGCCCGGCCCGGCGGTCGCCCGCTGACCGTATAAGGCGGCCTCTGGCTGAGCCACACCTCCCTGCCTGGGCTCCGGGGAGGCCCGCTAGCTAGCCGGGGGTCTTGGTGGCAAAGGTCAGGTAGCCGGTGTGGCCCACGGCCTCCTTCATGGGTGTGCCACTGCGGAAGGGGCTGGCGTCGGGGCCGGCTTCGGGGCCCGGACCGGCCCCCAGGTCGGGCGCGGGCAGGCTGACGGTGCGCACGTTGTACACCCGGGGCAGCACCTCCAAGGTGCTCAGCTCTGAGAAGCCGCGGGCCGCCAGCGCCTGGCACGTGCGCTGCACCTGCTCGATGCACGGCGAGAAGGAGCAGAAGCGCCCACCTGCGGGGAGCCAGACGCGCAGTCAGGGGAGCCGGGCGGGGGCGGGGGGCGGGGTGGGGGCTCAGGAGCCAGCAGCCTGAGGGCTGCGGACTGCGGGCCGGGCGTGTGGGTGCAGAGCCCGGGGCCCGAGGCCGGCCGAGTCCTCCGCCACGCAGAGCCTGGCAGCAGGGTGGAGGAGGGGCAGAGGCCGGCGGGGCAGGGGCTCTCCGGGAGCCGCGTGGAAGGGGCCACTTAGACCAAGCCCACGGCCCTTATTTCTTTGGCCTTTGGCAGGCGCTTCTACAGGGAAAGCCGAGGGTCGGGGCCAGGAGGAACAACGGGCTCAGGGGTCAGGGGTCAGGGGTCAGGGCAGAGCCCTGTCCCAGCTGCAGGAGCGCGTGCCCAGAAGAGCACTCACCACACGGCACGGTGGCAGTGGGGGACGGGGCTCACCGGCGGGCGGAGGCTGTCGCTGTCACAGGAAATTAGAGGCTGTCACCCGCTCTGGGGAACAGGAGGCGCCGACGGCCAAGGATGACAGGGTGCAGGCGGGAGCTGACAGCCCCTTCCTGCCACCTCCCACCAGGGCCCACCTGCAGTGTCCCTCGGCCTGGCCCGCATCCAGCCCACATCCCCATCCCAGCAAGGAGGGTGTGGGGAATGCGAGGTGGGGGAAGGGATGTGGCCGGGCAAGTCCTGGAATGTCCCTGAGGCCTGGTCACCTCAGCCACACCTGGGGACACACCCAGGGACCGCCAGATGGATCTTCGGGAAGGGGTGAGTTTGGAGGAAGCACGAGCAGTTTGATGGCAACCTAGAGGGCACAGTGTCATCCCCAAGAAGGCACCTGGCCCCTGAGCGTACTGCTGGGGAGACAGGACCCTCTGGACGAGGGCTAGAGCTTTCCGGCCGGCCCGAGTCCCAGGGAGCCTGGGGACTGCACTTCGCTGGGGTCGGGCTCACAGAGCAGGCAGGTATCGGAAAATACAAGGCCTATGAGCAAGAGACACAGAGAGAGCCCAAGGGAGGGGCTTGGAGGGGTACAGGGGGTGGGGTCCACGGATGGTGCAGCTCCCCCCGGCCAAGCACCAGGAGGGAGCCCCAACGACAGGAGGAAGGCTCGGGAGGCTGACCACGTGGACCTGGCATCATCTGGGGGCAAAGCTAGAAGGGGTGGAGGGGCGGGAAGCTGGGCTCAGCTCCTCCCGAGCCCCAGGCCACCTTGGCAGAGAGCAGGGACACGGCAGGGGACCCACTGGGACCCACTGCTGCTGCCTTGCTGCTTGAGGCGCGCCTTGGCACCTGTCTTTGGCGGGGGGGGGGGGTGGGTGGGCAGCCCTCCCCCTGGGGGTGCCTGGGCTGGCTCTCCACCCTCCTCCCCACCCTCTGTCCTGCTCTGCTCCGCAGGGAGGAGGGAAGGGGCCCTGGCTGCCTGGGCTAGCTCCTTCCCCACAAAAGGGAAAAACCCAGGGCCTCACCAGCGCCTCCCTGGCTCGGAGCCAATGTTCCCGCCTCCTTCCCGCCGCCTCCACATCTCGTATCTTCCCTAAAAGGGGCTACTCTGCTGGCTTGTGGCTGGTGGGGGGAGGGGAGACTCTTCGGGCAAGAGCTGGGGCCAGAGTCTGGAGTGCCCTGAGGTGCCTTAGGGGTGGCACCTCTAAGGTGGGGCTGCCACAGTCCCCAGGGAACTCAGACGCCTCCCAGCTCCAGGGGGTGGGGGGTGGGGGGGAGCGGGGCAAGGCCAAAGAACACAGGCTCAGCCGGAGCCCCGTTCTCCCCAGTTCCTATTCCTCTCCACCTCCCCAGAGCCTTCAGCCAGCCTGACCCACCCCGACTTCAGGTCAAAAGGGGCCCTGGCCTGGCCACACTACGTGGCCTGTTGGCTTCTGACCTCTCTGGGCTTCAGACGACCCACACCCAAGGCCAGGCCCACACCAGAACCCCCAACGTACCTTCAACCTTGAGGGCGTCCCAGGCGTGGCCCACAGCCTCCCAAGGAGACGGGATGTCCAGGAAAACAGCATCGGCCACGTGGCTCACACCAAAGCCGCTGCGGCATACGTCCTGGTTGCGCACCGTCACCCAGCGGCCCACTCGGTGCTCCTGGAACTCCTCCCGGGCCTTCTCTGCCCGCTGCTGGTGAAACTCCACCGAGTGCAGGTGGCCCGTGGGCGCGATGGTGCGGATGAGCGCGTGGGACACGGAGCCGCTGCCAGTGCCTGGCAGGAAGGGACGGGTGTCAGGCAGGACTGCCGGGGACACTTAAGAATCAACCCCACCCTTACTCTGGAAAAACCCACACGGGGCCCATGGGTCAGACGATCCTGGTCGCTAGTGGGCACCACTCCGGAACTGCCCAGCAGGTCCGGGCTGCCCACGGTTTTGTCACCGAGTCTGCACTGGGGCTGGGTGGGGACGCGACCGGCTGGGTTTGCTTCCGGGGTCTGCAGTGGGTCCGGGCGGCAGAGCGGCCGCCCTGCCCGATCCCAGCACCAGCACCGGAGCAAACCTCGTCCCCGCCCCCCACCCGGTGGCTGGCCCCGAGTCCCCCAAGCTCGCTGCCCACTCAGAGGTCTGCCCACCTCCAGGCCACGTGCAGCGGGAGTGTGGTGTGCCTCCGCCCTCGCTTCTCCTGGTCTCACGGCACCAAGACACGGCAGCCGACTTGCCACAGGGCCGCACTCTTCCCCCACGTCGCAGTCCGCCAGTTCTCTTCCACCTGCCCTGGCCACTCCCCGGCTCCCGTCAGTGCTGCCCCTCCGCCTGACTTCTCACCTGGCTGTGCCCAGCTGGGGCTGCGTCCCCCCATGACCTCCCCCGCCCTGCGGTTTCGGGTGCCAGTCTTGATGCACGCTCCCCAGTGCCAGGTCCCTTCGCTGCAGACTCCTATTGTCCAGCACACACGCACGACCTCCCAACACCCGACAGCGCTCGGCGTTAACGAGGACAAAGCTGGATCCGCTCCAAGCCTGAACCCCTCCCATCGGCCCTTCCTGCCCAGTCAACGACACCCACAGCTCAACCAGACATCGCAGGGGTGCCCCAGACTCCCCTCTCCCACCCCACATTCGGTCCACAGGTAGCTCCTGCCTCCCCACCTCCCCCCTGCCCCCGTGCAGCCTGGGCCCTCCTCCTGGCTCTGTAACCACCACCAGACAGGCAATTCTGTTCCCCTCGGTGAGGCCCTGCTCTCGCCTCTCCACACGGGCACAGTCAGACCAGACCACCCTCCGAGCTGTGCCCGTTTCCTCCCGACCTCATTTCCTGCCCCTGCCACGCTGGCCTCCTTGCTGGGTCCTCACTCAGGGCCTCTGCACAGCTCACCCTTGGGGTGACACTCTCGCTTGCTTGGCTCTTGGTAGCGCCTCCTCCTTCTCGTTTCCAACTGAATGTCCCCATGCCAGAGGTCTTCCCGGACCGACCGAGGTGTAGGGACCTCTTGGAGCCACCCTCAAACACACAGTCCAGTTTTACTAGCCTCACAGCGATCACAGCACTGAAACAGTGACACTGGGCTTACTGTCCCCTCGGGGAAGGGGCAACCTGGCCTGTCTTGTTCACGGCTGTACCTGTAGTTCCTAGAGGGCAGCTGGCATATTAGAGCCCAGAAGCACACCCACTGCACAGAGAGCAGTAGGGGATGGAGCTGGCTCGAGGGCCTGCTGCCCATCTGCCACCGGCCCCCCAAGTCCCCAGTGGCTGAGCAACAGGCCTCTGCCTAGACCCCACTAACCCTCTGACCCACAGCCCAGGTTCTGCACCTGACTCTTCCCGTTTCAAAGTATCTGGCTGGCCAACACGGAGAAAGAGGCCTGAGAGGGACAAGATGGCCTCAAGTCCTCAGACCTGGAAGCAATGGTTCTGGGAACTCTTTGTGACCTTGGAGCCCAGCTGCACAGCCCATGAGGCACATGCTGGAAATATAGGTGCATCGGGCCTGGGCTGTTCCTAACCAGGCTGTATGCTTCAGTCTCCACCCCAGGTGGCCCCAGCACGTGTGTGTGTGTGTGTGTGTGTGTGTGTGTGTGTGTGTGTGTAAGGGCCAGAACGACCTCAGGCCCTGGGCTCAGTGACAGCAGTGCTGGCCAATGATGAGCTTGAGATAGAGACTCCCCACCTACAATGAGTACCTCAGAGCAGCCCTGGTCTCCCTCCAGGAAGGGGAAACTCTCGGCCCTGGGGCTGGGTGGTCGGGGACTGCTGGGCCAGCCACTCTCTGCCCTCCTGTCAGCACAGGGGTAGCGACTGGCAGTCAGCACCTAGGCCAGAGCCAAGTGGCACTCTGGCCCTGCCTCGCCAAGGCAGGCAGGACTCTCACTGAACACCAGCTCCTCTGGGGGAAATCCCTGGTCCAGTGCCATCAACTCTCATTTAGATTACAGCACCTGCCTCCTAACTAGTGCTCCTGCTTCTGCCCTCACTCCCTGCAGTCAGCCCCCCCAAAACATTGGTAAAAGAGAAGCTGAGCAACCACGCCTGTCTTCAGGAAGGGCAGGATGGAGGCTGTCTGGATGCTGGGTCAGACTTTCATCTTCAAGTCAATTTTTCAGAATCAGGATTGAGGTAGTCCAAAGAACTCACCGGATTCACAGACCACAGAGCCAGGCCGAAGCTCCAGCATCATAGTGAGCAGAGCAATGTCAGTGGAGTAGAGGATCTGGGTGCGGTGTGGCAGGTTCAGTGTCCAGAGCTCAGGCGTGGGGTGGAGCACATACACCCAGCCACCTCGACCACAGGTCACCTTGGAGCCGAAGGGGCGGCCGATGAGGTCTACTGAGTGCCGCAGGACGCCATGCCGGGTCTGGGTCTGTGCCCCCCGCTGCACACGCACTGCCACCATTGCACCATGACCCAGTGACAGGATGGCCGTGTCACCCTCTTTGATCAGCTCCTCATACGCCACGAAGCTCATGGTGTTGCTATCTGGCAGGTGCCTGAGACCTGGGAGAATGTGTGTGGGCATGAGCATGCAAAGGTGCCAAGAGGGTGCACCTGGGATCTGGGTGGAGGGCTGTGAGGCCCAGGTCCCAAGCGGTGAGGGTGGGGAGGCTGGCTCCGTCCCTGGCTCTGTCCAACAGGACGACCAACAGGCTGCACCCTGCACTGACGTGTTAAGCCCTTCTTGGTCTAGGTCATGAATTAGAAGTCATCAGCCCAAATCACAGATGGAGAAACTCAAGCGGGGCAATGGCAAAGGACGAGCCTACGATTTCCTACTAAGGATCAGACCCTCTCATCACCCTTCTCCGGGACACCGGCTCCCATTCTCCAGGTGTGAGAGGAGGGACCGGCCACCAGCGCGGCAGCAGTCAGTGGTCTGTGCTATCACCTGCAGGCCAGGCTTCATTCCACGGAACCCCCCTCACCCGTCTCCCCCAAAGCGGGCTTCCAGGCGGACGGGCGGCAAGGGGGGGATGCAGGAGAGGTAAGGGCCCCCCAGCAGAGGTTGGGGACGCGGCAGGCCGGGCCGGCACGGGGCGAAGGGGGGGGGGGGCCGCACCGAGTCTCACCCGCCAGGCTCGGCGGGCTCCCGCTGCCGGACGCTCCGCACGTGGCCGCGCGACGCTGCCTCCGCACTTCCGGCTCCGGCGCGGCGCCCGCGGATGGCGTCACGGCGCCCCGCCCCTCGCGCGCGGGATGCCGGGACCCGTGGGCAGCCCCTCCCGGCTGCGGAGCGCGCCTCCTGGGCGGCCTCTGCTCGCTACGACTTCGCTGTTTATACAAGCTCGTGCAAAGGACAAACGAGAAGTTCCAGCGTCCCCTCGGTCGGGCTGCTGTGGGCGGGGACCGGGGCAGGGCCTCGTAACGCACTCTTTTTGGCAGCCCTGAAGTCCCCGGAAAGGCTGGCCCTTTGCTAGCTGCCCACGCCCTTCGAGGACACTTTGCCTTGGCCGTGTTGTCCCAGCAAACCACTCTGGGAACACCTCACACTGGGCCCCAGGATGAATTCCAGAAAATGGAATTGCGGATCAGAGGGTCGTCCCAGAAGGCTCTGGCCCGAAGGGTCTGCAGAAGTGGCCTTAGGCCAAGCCTTGCCTCCCCTGCAGGGGCACATTCTCCACTTCGGGGAGGCGGCGGGCGGTCCCCTCCCGGAACCGGGGCACAATGAGAGCTGCATGAACCGGGCTCACATTGGGGGTGCTGAGGACCAGGTGAGCAGCCTGAGCAGGCACACTGGGGGAAGGGCAGCGGGAACACAGGGGCAAAAAAAAAAAAAGGGAAGCGGCAGCCCTGTTCTGTCTCAGCAGGGCTGATTCAGAGCCAGTTCCTCTGTAGAGAGGGCGTGGGGCGGAGGGGTGGACAGCAGGGGATATGGAATGCCTTCCTCTAGCACTCAGCTCCCAGCACCCTGGGCTCATTCTGATAGAGCCCCTCAAGCCCACCTTGGGCTTCGTCTGGGCCCTACTAAATCGAGTGACTGTAGGCCACACCCCAGCCTGACAAAATGGGAGTGGCCAGGCCCCTGCAGGGCCAGCCTGTCCGTGGGGCACTCTGAATTCTCCTTTTTCTGGGGCCAGGACTGCCAGGGTGCCTGTGGCCCTTGCCATGGGCCCCTCAGAGAGTCCAGGGTAGAAATCAGGTGCCTAACCTCAGCTCCCCCCACCATGCCTCTGCCCTGGCTGGGTCTGGGTCTGGGAACCTCTCAGGGGTAAGAAGGTAAGGGGACTTAGGTGGCCACCTAAGTGGGTTATTGTTCCTTTTCGGCCAGCACTCTGGCCACCAGCTGCCCACGTGGCTCATTATGGCCTTGCTGCTTCTTCCCCTTAACATGGAGACAAGCCAGCCCCATCTACAGCTTGACAACCTCTGTTCCAGGTCACTCTGCTTCACTCTCTTGGTGATGCACCTGCCTGAACCACCCCCTAATTGCTCCACTGGGAGATTTCAACTTTCCACTTCTGGGGGTTCCTCTTCCCCAGCCTCTCAGCTGTGATATGGAGCTGAGGTTGGGTGCCTACTAAGAGCCTAAATTGGGACTTAGTGACTCGGCAGTGGTTTCCTGTGGGCCCAACTTCCCACTTGCCTCTCTGTCTGTGACTGGTTGGCTAGCTTCTCCAGTGCCCCCTCCTCTAGGTAGCCTACCCAGAGTTGCCCATCTGCTCCATCTGAGGCTGCCCCAGCCCTGAGCGGCATCCTTAGCACTGCTCCCCCAAGCCCCAGCTGATTACTCAGGTCAGGTGGACACTTTGCCCAGGGCAGAGTTTGTATCTTGGGACTCCCCTACCAAGAACTGGTTCTAAAGAATCCCAGGTAAGTATCATTATATTAAACCTTCTCCACAATCCTGTCAGGGTGGGGACCACTTTATGGAAACTCAGGCTAGGTAATTGCCTGAGGTCACAGCCACTGGGGGATTGGGATTTAAAGCCAGTAAACCTAACTTGAGAGAACCAATGGCAGATTTGAAGAAAGGTGGGAACAGGCAGGAAAAAGACCCTGGAGACAAGGGTCACAGGCACCCTGTCAGGAAGAGAGAAGCTGAAGATGTCCACGGGGTGGGGGTGGGGGGGGGAGGGGGAAGGCTGCACCTGGACCAGGTGCCCTGACATCCCCCTTTCTCTGAGTAGCCCAGGCTCTTACCCCATGGTGCTCAGTGACCCCAAAGCAGCCCCTACCCCTCTCCTGACTGCAACCAACTTCCCCTTTGGGTTCTTCAGGGCTCAGGGACGGGGCACCAGGAGCAAGCAATGCCCATCCTGTCTTTTAAGCACAGGCTCTGAGAATGACCTCTGGCTCCTTGCCTGTCTCTCCCACTTGGCCTACCCCCCCTGCATGCCCGGCGCTACACCCCACTGGGCAGGCTGAGTTTGTGGATGAAAAGCTGGGGACTCCATTGAAGCTCCCCTCCCCCTCTAGGGCTGGCTGGTTAATGTGCAACCAGGTGTGATTTCTGAGGAACCTGGACCATAAACTCGTTGGGTGATGTCACCCAGCTTCTTGCCCAGACGCTGCCAAACCGGCTCCTTGGGCCCTGGGGAAAATGGAGGGTCCCCAGACAAGAGCCAGGTCACTGGGGCAATGTTATTCTTGGTGAGGTGGAGGCTGGCACCGTCCAGGCCTCCCCACCCCTTGCTCCTCTGCTCTGGGACCACACAGGCTCCCAAGCAGCCCCTGGTAGGGAGCCATCCCCTGACATTTGGGTCTAAAGGCCTTGAAGGCCCCCTGCCCTTCCCCCATCGCAGCTGTTGACCACCCATGCTGTCAATCTAGTGCAGCCTGGGCTTGGCCAGCCCTGGGCGGGGGTGGGGGGTGCGGGGGGGGTGGGGTGGTCCCCAAGATGGGTCCCAGGTTAAGTTAGCTCAGGGCCAGGCACTCCAGGACCAGTGAGGGGTTGCGGACCTCTGACCTGTCTCTTCTGTCACCCATATTCTGATCTGCCTTTGCTTATCTGCGAAAGGTTAAAACACCCCTCTCAGAGGCTGAGGATTTCTGGAGCAGTATCACAGGGCCTGACCTTGAGCAAGGCAACCCCAAACCTCTGGACCTCACCTCTCCAGCTTGGACCTTGCTTTTGGGGGGAGAGGGGATAGGACCCTTCCCTCCTCCCACCCAGCAGGTCAGGCCCTTGGTGGCCTGAGGGTGGCGTGGGGGACGGGTTGAGAAGCTGCAGAGGCTGAAGACAAAGAGGAAGCCCTGAGTGCCCCTCACCCCATGTCTGAAAGCCAAGTCTGCCTTCAGGTTTCCAGAAACAGAAACTTGAGCCCATCAGGCTTTTGGGGGTGGGGAGGTGGAAAAGGCAACTGCAGATTATTTCTAAAATGGGAGGAAGGGGCTTCAAGGGGCACAGGGGGCAGGAATTCCAGGCTTAAGGGACACCTGCTGTCTGGGCAGTCCTGCCCATTTGCCTCTTTACCTTGGTTTGTTTTATGTGTCTAAGAAAATGTTGACTGGGAACAGGTCAAAGCACGCCAAGGTGAGCGAGGGAAGAGACACAAGTCCCGTGCGTGGTAACCGCAGGGACAGCCTAGCGACACTCCACACCCTCTGGTGCGCACACAGGCGGAGGTGAAGGGGCTTGCTCATCCTGTGCCTCTTTGCTCCAGTGCCGGTTCCTCAGAGGTACCAAATCCCCTGGAGCTCCTTGCTCCGCCTCTGCCCTGCCCCCAGCCCCCGCAGCAGCACCCGTCTCCTCCCGGATGGCGACGTGATTTCATTCACGTGGCTGGTCACTCATGGCCAGCCTTCCAGCAGCAGTGTGATGTTCACCTTGCTGTCCCCCAGAGCTCACTGTGTGGTCCTGGAGGCGTTTTGTTACATACACACAGAGAAGGGTGTCCCCTCCTTTCTTGCCTTATTCACAAGACGATGCATGGCGTGCATTAACACACAAGCTCCAATTGACTCTTCTTTTTCTCTTTTCATTTTATCGCATGGAGGAATTGCACGACTACAAGTTAAAAGCAGACCCCAAATGGTTACATTATACAAGCTGTGGGGTTTTTAAACTTGTGGCAAGGGACAGAAGGGAAATTCTACTCGTTGCAAGGAAATCCTCACTTAAGCTTAATCAAAAGCACTTAAAACCCGTGAAACTGGGGCGCCTGGCTGGCTCAGTCAGTGGAGCACGCGGCTCTTGATCTCAGGATCGTGAGTTCAAGCCTCAAGTTGGGGGAAGAGATTACTTAAAAAAAAAAAAAAAAAAAAAGGAGATGATAATAATAAAAAGAAAACCAAGTGGGTAACTTCAACGAGGGCTCCTTCGCCACTCCAGTCTCCACGAGGAATTGGCGTATGTTCTTGCACTGGTCACCCTGCAGCTGAGTTACTTCTCCATATTCTGGGTGCTCAATTACATCACCATTGCAGGGGAATTTCTTAAACACCTTATTAGTTCCTTTTTGTTGTGATCATCAATGACCCCTTGGATAGTAGTAAGGGTCTCCCAGCCATTTCTCTGTTGGCTTCATATGTGGACAAGATCGTCACTCTTACGTCGGCAAAGGGTTTGGAAGAGGGGATGTTCTAGACAGTGGACGTGGGATAGGATCTCTTTTCCGCCATGAGGGTGGCCTGCAGAAGGCTCTCATGGGACAAGGCAGATGGATCTTCAAGAGGTGAGGGGGCCGAGTGGGAGGCTGCTGAGTCCTTGCTGGCGGCTCAGTGACTAAGGGTCTAACTCACTTTTATTTTATTTTATTTTTTTTTTATTTTTTTATTTTTTAAATTTTTTTTTCCACGTTTATTTATTTTTGGGACAGAGAGAGACAGAGCATGAACGGGGGAGGGGCAGAGAGAGAGGGAGACACAGAATCAGAAGCAGGCTCCAGGCTCTGAGCCATCAGCCCAGAGCCCGACGCGGGGCTCGAACTCACGGACCGTGAGATCGTGACCTGGCTGAAGTCGGACGCTTAACCGACTGCGCCACCCAGGCGCCCCTACTTTTATTTTTTTTTAATTTTTTTTTAGTTTATTTATTTTTAACAGGGACAGAGAGCGAGCCTGAGCTGGGGAGGGGCAGAGAGAGAGAGAGAGGGAGACACAGACTCTGAAGCAGGCTCCAGGCTCCAAGCTATCAGCACAGAGCCCGATGTGGGGCTCGAACTCACAAACCGTGAGTGAGATCATGACCTGGGCCGAAGTCGGATGCCCAACCGACTGAGCCACCCAGGCGCCCCCTAACTCACTTTTAAAAATAGCTGTGTTAATACTCTACACTGGGGATGTGCCTTCCTACCCCTGGCCAGTCCCCAAGTGATGGGCATTGAGTTCATTTGTGTGTTTTCCCCACTGCACGTCTCTACCTGCAGGGATGAGACCGTCCTTTCTAAAGGCTGGATTCCTAGAAGTGGGATTGCTGGGTCATGGAGTACAAACGTTTTTAATTTTAATAGATACTGCCAAATTACTTTTCAGAAAGGATGTAGCAGTTCACAGTTGCAGGCCGCGTGTGACCGTCTGTCTCTCCACATTCCAACCCATGGCCGACACTGGCTGGTGTGTCTTTCACATTTTTGCCATCTGGGTGTTTTGGGGGCAGTGGAAGTCCTTGTTTTAATTTGCACGATCCTCATTTCTAGCGACTCGTTGTTTTTTAAATCTCACATATGCTTATTGTTTGTGTTTCCTCCCATCTTTGCTGAGAGTCTCTGGGGGACTACCTTTGGGGGTGGGGTGGGGAGATGAACTTGTCCCCTGTGGAAAGGGCCCAGGGCTGGGGTCTGGAGGCTCTGAGACCCCGCACTCCCCAGCGGCCTCCCAGGGCCACATTGTTCTCTCACCTACCAGGAAAGGCTGGCCCCGGGGGTCTCTGGCTTGGGTCCCCTGGCGCCGGGGGACTTGCCCAAGGTCAAGGCACCACGGGTGCCACCCCACTGGGCCGCAGCCAGATTGCACCTCCCTCGAGCTTAGCTCTGCACCAAGATCGCCCGGGAGATGCCTGCGGGCACCTTGAGGAAGGTCGGCAGCTCCGGGCCAGCTCGGATGGGGCGGGGGTGGGGTGGGTGGGTGGAAGGGTTAGTACCTGCTGCGGGAGCCTGGGCCGGTCACGCCTGGACCCTCGTCGAGATCCGGGGACTGGCGGGGCTAGGGAGGGCAGGAGCAGGGCTGCAGATGAGCCCGAGCGTCTTCAAGTGCCCAGTGGCTCTTCTGCCTCAGTTTCCCGCCCGGAGGCAGCGCGGGGAGAACTACAGAATATCCAAGGGCCTGAGGCTTCAGCCGCGGGGTCTTGGGCAGGCGCCGGGTCGGATAGGCGGGCTGCGCGGGGTCCCAGCAAAGGGATAACAGGGGTGGGCGGCCGGGTTGGGGGGGTTGTCGGGGGCTGCGGGTGGCGGACAAAGCGACGGCACCACCCCGCAGCGCGGACCAATGGAATGAATGGGCTATAAATAGCGGCCAATGGGCGGCCCGCGTCGCGCCCCTTAAGAGCCGCGGGAGCGCGGAGCCACCGCTGTTCGCCTGCGCCGCGCCCAGAGCTGCCGACCGACCGAGCGCCCCTGCCCCGCCCGGCTGCCCGGTGAGTGGGCCCGAGGGCTGGGGGGAGGGGGGGCGGCCGCCTGGGCGCCGGGGTGGGGGCGCTGCGCACGGAAGGAGCTCGTGGGCAGCAAAGTCGTGCACGCCGGGGTCCGCCGCCCGGAGCGCGCGCGCCGGCTGGGCCTGGGGTCCTGGCGGTGCGGGAGTCTCCCCCGCGCGCGCGCTTTGGACCCCTCTGACCTTGGCCGCGCGCCCCAGGGTGACCAGGAGCAGGGGCAACGAGGCCCTGAATGGTCCGCAGGTCCCTGGGGGGCCGGTGCGCCGGGTCCCCGCTGACCCTCGAGTCTCCCCGCAGCCTTCCGCTCGCCGCCGCCATGCCCTTCTCCAATGGCCACAACGCGCTGAAGCTGCGCTTCCCGGCCGAGGACGAGTTCCCCGACCTCAGCGGCCACAACAACCACATGGCCAAGGTGCTGACCCCCGAGCTGTACGCGGAGCTGCGCGCCAAGTGTACGCCGAGCGGCTTCACACTGGACGACGTCATCCAGACCGGCGTGGATAACCCGGGTACGCGCACCTCGGTCCCGGGGTCAGGGTACCGGGTCGCCTTATCTGCAAGACACTCCCCTGGGGCTCGGGCCCAGCGCCTCCCCTAGAACCCCTCCCAGGCTAGGGTTCCCGCGGCGCCCCCTTCCCGCGAATAACCTCAGGGTCCTGAGGGGCTCGGTCAGGCCTGGCAGTGACGCCACTGTCCCCATTCCGCGCTCCCCCCAGGTCACCCCTATATCATGACCGTGGGCTGCGTGGCAGGCGATGAGGAATCCTATGACGTGTTCAAGGAGCTCTTTGACCCCATCATCGAGGACCGGCACGGAGGCTACAAGCCCAGCGACGAGCACAAGACCGACCTCAATCCCGACAACCTGCAGGTACGAGGTGGCCCCGAGGTGGCCCCGGGTGGCGGGGCGGGCTGGGGAGGGGTCCCCCAGCGCTCACCGCCGCTCTGCCCCCAGGGCGGCGACGACCTGGACCCTAACTACGTGCTGAGCTCGCGGGTGCGCACGGGTCGCAGCATCCGCGGCTTCTGCCTCCCCCCGCACTGCAGCCGCGGGGAGCGCCGAGCCATCGAGAAGCTCGCTGTGGAAGGTAGGGGTCGCACCTCTGTCCCCGTGCGGCTTGTTAACCAGTCACCCCAGTCACCTGAGCCGCCGCTGCCGCGCTCTTATCTGTGCGCCGGGTCCGGTTTCCCGGGGGGGGACGGCGGCCTGGGGCCCTGCGAGGGCCGGCCCGGCCGGGGCTCCCACAAAGCTGGGCGGGGGTGAGCACAGGGGCTCCCGTGTGTCCTTCTGAGCGCGCCCCTCCGCAGCTCTGGCGAGCCTGGACGGCGACCTGGCCGGCAGGTACTACGCGCTCAAGAGCATGACCGAGGCAGAGCAGCAGCAGCTCATCGACGACCACTTCCTCTTCGACAAGCCCGTGTCGCCCCTGCTGCTGGCCTCCGGCATGGCCCGCGACTGGCCGGATGCCCGTGGCATCTGGTGCGTGCCCAACTCCTCTCGCGGGTCCCCCCACCCCCCCCACTCCCACTCCCCTTCCCCTCCTCCCCTTGGCCCTCCCCACACCAAGGCCAGGCTGAGGAGGAAGGAAGAGGGAGGAGCCCTGCTCCTAGGACAGGTTTGGTGCTTCCCAGGCCTCCTCGCAGGTGACCTTGACCACACAGGTGCATCAAGGGACGCCAGCTGGTAGAGGCTGAGGCCTTGTGGGATCTTGGAGGTGGGCATTGGGTCGCTTTGACTGCTCTCCTCCACCCTCCTCTTGGGAGCCGGAGCTTCTGGTTTTCTCACCCCTTTCCCCGCAGGGACGCTGCCAGGTGCTGGGTGACGCAGACACTTCCTAGTGGGAGTGGGGGTGAGGGTGGGGAAGGCTTACAGCTCCTGCCTCCACTGTGTGCGTAGGGAGGCTTCTGCGCCCAGATACAGCGGTCCTCTTGCCCCTTACCTCCTAGGTGGGGCCCTCGTCCCTCCCCCACACCCAGGCCACGCGGCACATGACTGGCTAGAGGCTAGGGCACAGCTCCGGGCTTTCTGGACTCTCTCTGAGGTGTCCTGGCTTCCCTGCCTACCTCCAGAGTGTGGTCCTGGCAGAAGCCCAAGCTTCTGGGTACAGCCGGATGGAACACCTCAGGGACTTGGCAAGTTCCTGGGGTCTGGGGACCCCCTAGAGCTTTTTTTTGGATGTGCTCTGAGACCTCCAAGGAGGAGGCTTGACCGTGCCCCTCCCCCAGGCACAATGACAATAAGACCTTCCTGGTGTGGATCAACGAGGAAGACCACCTTCGGGTCATCTCCATGCAGAAGGGGGGCAACATGAAGGAGGTGTTCACTCGATTCTGCAATGGCCTCACCCAGGTCAGGCCTGACCACCCCCAAACCGGGCTGGCACGAGTGGGGTCTGGGGCCAGGGAGGGCGCAGGGCCAAGCCCCAGAGCTCAGGCCAGGATGTGGGCGTCCCATCAGTCCCCCTGGGAGCCCTGGTCTCCGTTACCTCAGGGTCCTGCCAGGGGACTCCTGGGTCCGAGGGTGTCCCCCACCCGGTGCCTTGGAGGTGCCCCTCAGCCAGGCCAGCCCTGTCTCACCTTCTCCACCTCCAGATTGAAACGCTCTTCAAGTCTAAGAACTACGAATTCATGTGGAACCCTCACCTGGGCTACATCCTGACCTGCCCGTCCAATCTGGGCACAGGGCTGCGGGCAGGTGTGCACATCAAGCTGCCCCACCTGGGCAAGCATGAGAAGTTCCCGGAGGTGCTCAAGCGGCTGCGGCTTCAGAAACGAGGCACAGGTGAATGGGGCGGGTGGTCTTCTCCCCCTGGGGCAGCCCCCCGCCGCAGTCCTGCTGACCTGGCTGTCTCCCCAGGTGGTGTGGACACAGCTGCCGTGGGTGGGGTCTTCGACGTCTCCAACGCAGACCGCCTGGGCTTCTCGGAGGTGGAGCTGGTACAGATGGTGGTGGACGGCGTGAAGCTGCTCATCGAGATGGAGCAGCGGCTGGAGCAGGGCCAGGCCATCGATGACCTCGTGCCTGCCCAGAAGTGAAACCCTGGCCCGCACCTGCCGCCACCACCACCAGCCCCGCTGCTTCCTAACTTATTGCCCGGGCAGTGCCCACCACGCACCCTGATGTCCGCCGCCTGGCGGCTGAGCCCTTAGCCTCGCTGTAGAGACTTCCGTCGCCCTTGGTAGAGTTTATTTTTGTGATGGCTAAGATGTTGCTGATGCTGGAATAAACTAGGGTTTCGGCCTGCCACGAGTCTCCGAGTAGTGGCTCCCCTTTCCCGAGGCTGTTCTGGGACCCAGGAGCCAGGATCTGAGGGCCTCAATCCTGGGTCTACCCTTTCTGCTTCACTTTCCTTAAGAAGGGACAAAGTCAGGAGGCAGTCGCTGTGCCATCCGGTCTACTTGGCTCCCCTGCAGCCCTGGGATGGGCTGGCGGGGGGAGGGGCCAGGAGGGGGAGGAGCTCCAGGGTGACAGAGCCCCAGCCAGCCGGAGCATCGAAGGGCATTTGGGCCCTGGGAGGTGGAGCCTGGCACTTTTGCTCAACCCCATCCCGCAGTGTGGGAGGAGGTGTGGATGCCGTGAGGGGAGGGTGGGTCTTGCCCCCCTAATCTAGTTCCTTTTCCAGTCAGGGTCTCTGCCACCTCTCCTCCCCACCTACAAGAGCCCCTAAATAATCCCTCTCCTCAGCTTCCCTTCCTCACAGCCTCAGGCAGGGCAGACAGTACCCCCTTCTTGCTGCCCCCAGGCCCAGCCCTTCAGTCCCTTTCAGAAAGCCCTGGGGCCCCTTTGGAGCCCCCTCCTCCTTGCAGCCCCCTCTCCAGGACCCTCAGGTGCTCCACCCCTTGGCCTCCCATGGCGGGTCCGGGAGGGTGGGCTGGGGTCTCGCTTTCCCAGCCACTCTACAGCTGCCACAGTTCCCGACTGATCTCACACCATGGTGGGCTGGGGCCGTAGAGGTGGAACCTGTGAGCCAGCCAAGGGCAGGGCTTGTCCCCCAGCTCCACAGCTCTGTGGACAGTCCGTGCTGCCACCTGCCGGCCAGGGCACCTCTGTCCTGGTCTCCCACCCCCACCCCCATCAGAATCTGGGGTGCCCCAACTCCTCACGCTTTGGGTCAGCAGGCCCTAATCCCCACCAAGGTTACCCTGCAACTAGGAAGAGAACAGGGCACGGCCTTTGTGCCCACTGTGTCCTGGGCTGGGCAGTCTTTCCTGCCCCAGGGGCGGGGGCAGCTGGCCAACCCAGACCCTGGGGCCCAGGACAAGCAGGCTGGGTGGACAGCAGTGGAGTAGAAGCAGTTCCATCTGCCTTAGTGGCCAGGCTTGAGCTGAGGGGCCCACCCAGGCCATGCGCTGGC
Source organism: Lynx rufus (assembly GCF_022079265.1). Lineage (NCBI taxonomy): Eukaryota > Metazoa > Chordata > Mammalia > Carnivora > Felidae > Lynx > Lynx rufus. Next base: position 3,177,914 of record NW_025814831.1, read on the forward strand.
AGGGGAGGGTTTCCAGGAGCCTGTGCTGGGGGAAGAGACACAGGCACGGAAGCCAGGTGAGTGAAAGCTGGGGTGGGATGGGCAGAGTAGGGGGCAGGCCTCCTGGGGCACAAGGTTGGCAGGGAGAGGATCTCTGAACCCACCCTTTATTTAGATCAGGGGCTGGCACTTGGTTCCCTCCTCGGCTGACCGGTGTGGGGCACACATCAGGTAGGGCTCACCTCTTCTCACCTTCAGTGTCCTCCTCTGGTCAGTGGGCACTGGGCCGGGGCAGACAGTACACTGTAGACTGTGGAGTCTGGTAATTTGGGAGAAAGGGCTGTGAGGAGCACAGGAAGAACGTCCTCTGGAAAGGCCTCAGGCTGCGTGTGCCCATGCTGGGGGGCCCTTGTCCAGAAGGCCCTCCTGCTTGCACAGGCTCAGGGATGGGCCACTGTCCCCACTCCACCCTGAGGTGCGTACAGGCACCTGGGGGCCTAGTCAGGCAGGCACGTGGCTTCCTGATCGTCTCCACACTGTCTGGACCGTTAAGAGTGGGGCAGTCCCTTAACTATCAGTGGTTCTGTAAGACAAGCTGCAACCTCCAATCACCTCTCAACAGGACACCCAGGGAGGCCCCAGACTTCTTCCAGGCAGTAAAAGCTGCTCCCGGGAGCCCCAAGGGCCCCTACCGTTCTCCCCTGTGCTGCGGCACACAGTGCTGGGCCCTCTCAGGGGGCTGGGCAAGCAGGCGAGCCGCTCCCCACGGCCCTCTGGGAGGAGCCTCGCCACAGGCCCAGAGCTACACGTGCTTCTATGGGCCACTTGTTTTTCTACCTGTAATATTCTCTTCGCTCACTTTTATTCTCATTTATTTTATCCTGCTCTATTGAACACACTTTTTAGCTGAGTCCATTCTTTTTGGGACAAGGCAGGGCTTTCTATGCTCTCCCCTCAGTGGGGGTACCTCTGCTTCCCAGTCCATGGGCCAGACTCCCTACAACCTCCTCCCTTTCCTCTGCATTCATAAGACTCTTACACAGGGTGAATTTAACTTTCCTCGAAGTCACAGTCAACATGGGGAGTCTAAGAAACACCCTACCACAGAACACAGACGAACGCACTTTTATTCATTCACTGTCTTGGATGGACCACACCCATCAGCAGCACTAGAAGCATCCGTTCCTGCACCTTGGCCATGGCCCAGCTAGGACATGACCCCATGGCAGGGTTTCTCAATGGCACCCACTCACGTCAGGCAGGATGACTCCGGGCAGGGGCTTCCCCTGAGCACTGCAGCTCAGCCTCCAACCTCTAGATGCCAGCAGTTGTTATCCACCCACCCTGTAACAACAGAAATTATCGGCAGACGTGGCCAAAAGTCCCCTGAGGGCCAAAATCCACGCCTGTCTCTTTGAATAGGGTTTACCCTTTTTTTTCCCTTTTTTTAAAGTAAGCTCGGGGCTTCTGGGTGGCTCAGTCGGTTAAGCGTCCGACTTCAGCTCAGGTCACGATCTCACGGTCCGTGGGTTCGAGCCCCGCGTCGGGCTCTGTGCTGATGGCTCAGAGCCTGGAGCCTGCTTTGGATTCTGTGTCTCCCTCTCTCTGTCCCTCCCCCACTCATGCTCTGTCTCTGTCTCAAAAATAAATAAACGTTAAAAAAAAAAGTTAAAATGGGGTGCCTGGGTGGCTCAGTTGGTTAAGCATCCGACTTTGGCTGAGGTCATGATCTCATGGCCCGTGAGTTAGAGCCCCGCGTCGGGCTCTGTGCTGACAGCTCAGAGCCTGGAGCCTGCTTCGGATTCTGTGTCTCCCTCTCTCTCTGACGCTCCATCTCTCTCTGTCTCAAAAATAAACATTAAAAAATAAAAATAAAAAAAAAATAAAGTAAGCTCTATGCCCAATGTGAGGCTCAAACTCACAACCCCAAGAACAAGAGTCACATGCTCTACAGACTGAGCCAGCCAGGTGCCCCATGCTCCAACTGCCTCTCTGAGAACCACTGCCCTACAGAAATAATGAAAAAGTACAATCACTCCAGAACAGGGAGGAACTGATGGGTCAGGACTGCCAACAAGAAAGGCTGGTTAAAAATCCAGGCCACCTCCCTCAATGAGGCACCATGCAGGCATCCCAACAGCATGAAGAACTCAGTGAGATGGCAGCATGCTTAAAAAAATGGAAGTAAAAGCAAGTTATAAAACAGCTTGTACTGTGGATCCCAGAGCATGTATGGAAAAATCCCAAAGAACAGTAGTTAACTGTGGGTGGTGGGGTAACAGGTGATTTCCTTCTTTATACTTTGTTTTCCAAATTTTCTACAGTGAACATGTATTACTTATATAAGCTGAAACAAATTCTTTTTTTAAGTGGTGTTTAAAAAGATGCTCTAATGTGTCACAGTTCGTGGGAGCCCACTGAGGCAGGACTTCATTGTCACCACCCCTCATTTAGTCTGTGTGAACGGATCACTGCCCCTCCGCCCCCAGCGTGGGGCGGGGAGGGAACCGGATGCTAGGAGAGGAGGGAAGACTGGCTCAGGGTCACCAGTTTGAGACCACCCGGTTGGAAGTGCTGGGCTCTTTTCACTGCTCTTTAACTTTTCAGAACATCCAGACCTCCAGCGTGCAGCCCCTGCTGCTCTTAGCAGTCGCTGCATAGGCGGCAGTTGCCTGGAAGGTGCCTCATCCTGCATTTCTATTTGGAGCTGCCTGATGCCTACAGTAAGGCCTCCCGAAGCACCCTTGGGGCTGCACCCTGCACCCACACAGAGTCTGAACTAATTTCCTTTTCTATAGGTGACAAAAGGAAGCAATTTTTGATTGGCAAGAGTTGTCTTTCTGGCTGAGAGGTTTCCATGGAGCAGGGGTGGGGCGGGGGGAGCAATTCAGTTTGGAGCTGTGAATTTTACATGTGGATTGGATGACAAAAACCTTGGTTCCCAAGTCTGGCTAGAGCCTTTTTGTTTTGTTTTGTTTTTTAACGTTTATTTATTTTTGAGAGAGAGAGACAGAGTGAGAGCAGGGAAGGGGCAGACAGAGAGGGAGACAGAATCAGAAGCAGGCTCCAGGCTCTGAGCTGTCAGCACAGAGCCCAACGTGGGGCTCGAACTCACAAACCGCGAGATCATGACCCGAGCCGAAGTCTGACGCTTAACCAACTGAGGGTGCCCCAAGGCTACAGACTTTCTGTAGGGATCCGTGCACAGCGTTTGGACTCTTCCCTGCTCCCACCCCCCCCCCCCGGCCAAACCTGTCTTTGTGGAGCTCGTTCTGCTTTACTGAAGACACAGAGAAGCAAAGACCATGTTCCCGGTTTTAGAAGTCCTGACTTTCATATCCTTCTCCGAGTTGGGGCTTGTAAAATCTAACGCTCAACTTAATTAAACAATGACCCTTAAGACCCAGAAGAGCTAGAAGTATTTGTAGCTCTTCCCACTGCTGATGAATCTGTGTGGAATTGGCCGCTTGTCCCCTAGCAGCCATTTTTCCCTTCCGCTTTGGTAACAAAACCCTGGTTTTGAGGCTGGCGTGCGGCCGTCGGGCTAGAGAAGCACATTCTCAAGATGCCCCGGAGGCAGCTGTAACCAAGGGCATGGAATGCTCCAGCAGCCATCCCGGGACGGGAGACAAGCGCCACCTGAGCCCGGCAAACGGAACGCCCGCATGTGCGTGACCCGGTGTACACACGTGAGGCGGCCAGCACCGCTCCTCGGTGGCAGTGGGGGCTGCGGTGGGACGCTGTTCCGCCGCTCACGAACCCTACTGCGAGGTGGGGCCTGGCTTGGTGCTTGCTGCCGTGGCAGGGCTTACAGGTCAATCTGTCCCAAACCGTCCCTGGAACTAGATCCAGTGGCTCCAGAAACACAGGCCGGCTCTGCCCGCATCCACCCCCCACGCTGATGTGCGTGCACACTGCAGATGGCACGCGTGAGACCAGGGACACACAGCAGAGGTGCCAACCCCTCCAGACCTGGTCTAGCCCGGAGCCCCCTGCTGCACGCCTGTTTCCCGGTTTTGGTCCCACCTCCCCACCTGCCCTAACCCTCCTTTCCAGAACGACCTCAGTCCCCTCTATCGTTCTCCTCAGGCTTCACCCTTTAGGCATGCCCCCTGGCCCCGTCACATACTTGCTTCACCGAGAGTGTCCTCTCTGAGAACACGGACTGTGGGGTCAGGCTTTGGGTCTCCCCCCACCCCCACCCCAAACGGACTGCTCCCATTACTGGTGAAGGTGGTCTGTGTTAACATGCCTGGGCTACTCTGGAAAAATACAACCTAGCAACAAAAGACAACTTCCGTTAAATTTTCACTGAAGTGAAAAGTCTAGTTTTGTCTATACTTTTGACCCATCAACTGACCAACATGTCACTACTTGCAAGAACTGATAAAGATGACGCGCCATCACCCGCACTTGACACTGGCGGCTCTGCTCGACGGGACCCACGTGTGCTGGCGCCCGCTGCAGCCGAAGCCACAGCAGTGGTGCCAGGCTGGGAAAGGAGAGGCTCTGGGCACAGGGAGGCCACAGGCCAGGCCTCCTCCTCCTCCCCAGAGACCAGAAAGGAGGGTCAAGGTGTTTATTGCTTTCCTCTATTCCAGGACTTTC